>NC_135321.1:2454527-2718434 GCF_048772815.1 Callospermophilus lateralis | reverse complement strand
ATTCACCGTGCTCACTGTGTCCCATCTCACCATCTCACCATTCTATCTCTCCATCTATCCACTCTACCATCTCTCCCTCTACCATCACACTCATCCATCTATCCATCTTCCACTCATCCACCTATCCATCTATCCACCTATCTATCCATCTATCCATCTATCCCATCTATCCCTCATCTATCCTCTTCATCTATCCATCTATCCCATCTATCCATCTATCCATCACCATCTATCCATCTTTCTATCCCATCTATCCATCTATCTATCCATCTATCCATCTATCCATCTATCCATCTATCCATCTATCCATCTATCCATCTATCCATCTATCCATCTATCCATCTATCCATCTATCCATCTATCCATCTATCCATCTATCCCATCTATCCATCTATCTATCCATCTATCCATCTATCCATCTATCCATCTATCCATCTATCCATCTATCCCATCTATCCATCTATCCCATCTATCCATCTATCCATCTATCCCATGTATCCATCTATCTATCCATCTATCCATCTATCCATCTATCCATCTATCTATCCATCTATCCATCTATCCATCTATCCCATCTATCCATCTATCCATCTATCCATCTATCCATCTATGCATCATCTATCTATCCATCTATCTATCTATCCATCTATCCATCTATCCATCTATCCATCTATCCATCTATCCATCTATCCATCTATCTATCCATCTATCCATCTATCCATCTATCCATCTATCCCATCTATCCATCTATCCATCTATCCCATCTATCCATCTATCCATCTATCCATCTATCCATCTATCCATCTATCCATCTATCCATCTATCCATCTATCCATCTATCTATCTATCCATCTATCCATCTATCCATCTATCTATCTATCCATCTATCCATCTATCCATCTATCTATCCATCTATCCATCTATCCATCTATCCATCTATCCATCTATCCATCTATCCATCTATCCATCTATCCATCTATCCATCTATCCACCTATCCATCTATCCATCTATCCCATCTATCCATCTATCTATCCATCTATCCATCTATCCATCTATCCATCTATCCATCTATCCATCTATCCCATCTATCCATCTATCATCTATCCATCTATCCATCTATCCATCTATCCATCTATCCATCTATCCATCTATCCATCTATCCATCTATCCATCTATCCATCTATCCATCTATCCATCTATCCATCTATCCAATCTATCCATCTATCCATCTATCCCATCTATCCATCTATCCACATCTATCCATCTATCCATCTATCCATCTATCCATCTATCCATCTATCCATCTATCCATCTATCCATCTATCCATCTATCCATCTATCCATCTATCCATCTATCCCATCTATCCATCTATCCATCTATCCATCTATCCATCTATCCATCTATCCATATCTATCTATCCATCTATCCATCTATCCATCTATCTATCTATCCATCTATCCATCTATCCATCTATCCATCTATCCATCTATCCATCTATCCCATCTATCCATCTATCCATCTATCCATCTATCCATCTATCCATCTATCCATCTATCCATCTATCCATCTATCCATCTATCCATCTATCCATCTATCCATCTATCCCATCTATCCATCTATCCATCTATCCATCTATCCATCTATCCCATCTATCCATTATCTATCTATCCCATCTATCCATCTATCCATCTATCTATCTATCCATCTATCCCATCTATCCATCTATCCATCTATCCATCTATCCATCTATCCATCTATCCATTATCTATCTATCCATCTATCCATCTATCCATCTATCCATCTATCCATCTATCCATCTATCCATCTATCCCATCTATCCATCTATCCATCTATCCATCTATCCATCTATCCCATCTATCCATTATCTATCTATCCCCTCTATCCCATCTATCCACCTATCCGTCTATCCATTATCTATCTATCCACCTATCCATCTATCCGTCTATCCGTCTACCTACCTACCTATCTACCTATCCACCCACCATCCATTCATCCATTCATCCTCCTGCAGATCTTTCTGGAGAACCCTGACAAACGCAGGCCTCGATCTGCACATTGCTTTTTATGGTTGTGAGGCCCTTTCTTCCCAAAGTCCCCCAGTGGCAGGTGCTGTGTGGGGAGAGACAGGGGTACCAAGTGAGGCCTGGGTGACGGGACTGCCCGACCTCCCTCACTCTGGGAATCACTGTTCTCTTTTCCCCTTCTTTGGAAGCTTTGCCAGATTCACCCTGAGCCATTTAGGTCTGTTAGACCTTTATTGGTTGAAAAATATTTGGAAATGTTGTCTTCACAATAAACAATGTTTAAAAATTACTTTTTATTTGAATGGATTACTGAAAATCTAAATAGTATGGACTGATACTTGTCTACTTGAAGCACATTTAACCATTCTGTAGACTCCATGTTGCCATTTGATTAAGCCACTGTGCCAGCCTGTTTTTTGAACCTCGTGCTTTGAAAGCTAGATCAAGACAAATTTCACATCAGGCCAACCTATGGAAAGAAGGAATGAGTTGTCCCTGGGAGTTAAAAATCCATGCCAATAGGCATAGTCTAGGCAGCTGGATAAGCAGAGTGTGGGCAGTGTTCTGGAGTGTTCGGACGCTCTGATCTCTAAATATTTTCATCATTGATTCGATGAGTCTGAGGTCAAATGGGTTTGAGTATCACATGACCACAGATCGCAAGTCCCCACTGAGCCAGTTGGTTAAAAATAAGTATTCAGATAAGGGACAAGAGATTGGGTACAAACTTGTCACTACTAGAGAAAGCACAGTGCCACCCTTTATCATCTTCAAGTTGGTCTTGAATCTTTCTAATAAACAGTACACATGTCTGTGCGGTCATTCTGTGCACTTGGAAACACGGGAGGATCTCACTGAGGCCATGTAGGTACCAACTATGCATAGGGAGTATGTTTCCTCAATTTGATGGATATTAAAATGTCATCCCACTGTGGTCTGATAACTAGATAAACTCTACTCTGCTAGAGCA
Organism: Callospermophilus lateralis; assembly: GCF_048772815.1. Lineage (NCBI taxonomy): Eukaryota > Metazoa > Chordata > Mammalia > Rodentia > Sciuridae > Callospermophilus > Callospermophilus lateralis. Next base: position 2,715,417 of record NC_135321.1, on the reverse strand, counting down.
ACTTGTAGAAGCACAGGAACTTACCAGTGTTTTCAATAAAGCTCACAGCCTGGGGTAGAGTGTAGAACCTCTGGGGGGAGTTCCTCCTGTGTATCACACACTCCTCGCACAGGTGGCTGCTGCCCCTGGGCCAGTGACACCAAAGCCCTCCAGCTGCACAGTGTTTGCTTGGAAGCCAGAGGCCTTGAAATCCAGGCTGAGGGTCCCTGTGTCTTGAAGTGGGGAGAACACAGAGGAAGCTGCCCGGAGCCCTGCCTGTGCCTGCAGGCAGATGACTTCAGGCGCCTGCCTCCGGGGGCTCCCCTGGAGGAAGTCCTTGGAAGTCAATGCAAATGAGAGCTGCTTCCTGACAGCCGAGAGGAACCCTCAGAAACCTGGAAGGAAGACAGAGACGCATCTGAGGATAGCACTTACACAGGGTCAGACCTATATCACTGTGCACTCCAGTCCGCAGAGAGGAGGAAAGAGAAAACAACTGCTCACCACTTATGTTCACAACATTTTAAACATGATATTTAAAACTTGAGTTGTCTAAGAAGAGTTGTTGGTAACAAGTCTTACACTGACACTTTTTTTGAATTGAAGCATATATTAGAAGAGAAGTCCGTGTTGCGTGAGTATGAATCTGTGAGCTCTAACAAAGGGCAGGCCCCACAGCCTGGCCACCGTCCAGGCTCACGACTACCCCACCGGAAGTTGCAGCTCTTCCCACCCCAGTCCCAGCAACCGCAGACAGGTTTTCTGTCTGCACAACTCTGACTTGTCCAGAATGCTGCATACATACAAACACCAACACGTGTGACCAGGCTCTTGACTCTGGTGTCTCCCGGTGAGCACGTGGCTCACTGGAGGTGCCTCTCGTCCTTGAGAGCCTCAGCCCTGTCCTCTTCACTGCTGGGCAGTGTCCTGTGTGGCTCCATCCCTGTCTGTTCATCCACACTGCAGCCGACACACATTTTGGTTGTTTTAATTTGGTGCAGTTTCGAACAGAGGAACTTGGAACATTTGCGAACAGTTATTTTGTGAGAACATAAATTTTCATTTCTCTTGGGTAAACACCCGGGGGTGGGGGTTGCTGGGTCAGATGGTAAATGCATACTTAACTTTTTGAAAAACGATGCAGCTTCTTTTCCTGTTGACATGGACTAAGGACATATTGTTTTCCCTTTAAGGTCAAAGAATAGGAATTCCTTCTGTAAGGAAATTCCCCTTCCTAGAAACAGTGAACGGAAACAGTATATGGAAAATTACCTCAAATCAATTGAAAAATTCATCTGGTCTAGACAGAATTTTCGGAATAAGGAACCTGAGGCTCCAAGAGATTCAGCACAGGGAAGTGCATGCATGGAGCTCGCCTCAGAGCGGGTAGCTCCCTCTGTCTGCCCCAATCTGCCTGCTGCGGCTGCACTGAGCTCCCCTGGGAGTTAGGGAGTGAGGAGGTAAAACCATTTATGGAAAACATGCCCTATATTTTAAGGAAGAAGTAAGGCATAGGAGTGGGAGTATAGATAAATTATTAACATTCTTCAAATTAATTGAGAAATAACTCAATTCCCCTTTTCCTTTGTCCCAGTGGTGTATGTATCTGCACTACTGTGGCCAATCTCTTTTTTTTTTTTTAGGGAAAAGCAAATGTGACCATGAACCTATTCGGGTTAATCTAACCAATATTAGATTTCCACAAATAAAAGTCGCGCATTTCTGACTAAGGAAGCTCCTTGCAGGAGACCCGACGCAGTCGCCATGTCACGTGAGGTGCTGCCCTTGACTGGTTCTGAGTCCTTTCGCTGGATTCAAGTCCCTCTTGTTAGCTAAATTCGCACTCAGTGCTGAGGTGATTTCTGATAAACATCTGAGATGAAAGTAGTATTGCTGACAACAAAATTAGAATTTGTAGTCCCAAGATGCATCCAATCATGATCATTCAGAGGAAAAAATAACAGAGCAAAAACAAAACACAGAACCAGGTATGCCAAGGGAGAGTAAGGTCTTTGGAAGTAATTGAGATCTCAATGTGATCATCCATTTTAATTACCTACATTATGGTCATTTACAGGGTGATCATTTCTATCCCAAATACCCAAACTTTTGGCAGAAAGCTGTGGGGTAGCTGCCTGGTGACTGAGAAGGGATGAATCCTTTTTGTCCAGTTGGGGCTAAGCAAGAGCTCTTGCAACCACTGTTCAGAGCTGCGTTTCTGAACGGGGCTCAGCACGTGAAGACTTCCTGCGAACATGGCTCACATTGTCTCCTACTGTCACAAAGGGTTTAAAACTTCTATCCCCTGAACAAGGACTTCTGCTCCCACTCCTCTGATCCGGCTGTGTGGCCCTGCGGCAGCAGCCCATGGTCTGTGGCTGTGGGTCTTAGGAATTCCAAGTGCCAAGTCCCAGAGGGGTCCATATTCTTTGCCGAAGAGAAGGACACGCAAACCCAGAGCGAACCCAGCCCTCTAGGCCCTGCATCTGCCTCCCTCTCCGTCCTTCTCGCTGCTGCCCTCACAGTGGGCCTCAGATGGGCTCACGTCATTCTGGAGTATTCCGTCCTAGCAGTCAGAAAGCAAGGTCAAACGCCTGCCTGCCCATGGCCGAGAAGGACAGCTTGGAACTGGACATCCCATGGAAGCCCCATCACACAGGACAGGAGGACAGAGACCAGGGGAGCAGAGTGTGAGGAAATGGGGTTGGTCAGCGGTCCTTGGAGGCCAGCTCCTTTCCTCGGCCAGCCAGGAGACTCTTCCCCAAGTCTTTTAAGGGCAGCAAGGTTGTGCGAGCAGCTGTCTCTTTCCTTGTCCCTCTTGAGCCCAGACACCTCCAGTTGCCCCAGGTTATAGTCTGAGACCCACCTGTCACCACACACAGAGACCGTGCCTGCCGTGCTTTCAGGCAGGGCCTACCCCATCTTCTCAAAGCCAGGGCCTGTCCTCAGCGGGTCCCTGACAGTGCCTGCGCTTCATGACACAGTGAGACATACCCCAAAATCATACTCAGGCAGAAGCAGGAGGGAGGGCAACTGGACCCAGGGTCCAGCGAGAGGGTTGGGGATGCTCTGTCCTTCCAGGACGGCCTGAGTGCACTCAGACTGCGCCCTTTCTCCTGACCTCTGTGGTCCGGGTCTCTCCCCCAGGCTGGGCACGCGGCAGAGATGAGCAAGCACAGGCAGACTGCCAGCCGACCTACCCCCTCCTCACGGAAGGCTGTGGAAGGGGCGCGTGCACATGGCAAGCGAGTTTGTCAGCTTTTGTTTGTTGTTCAGCCGCCAGCTGGTGCGCTGCTACTGCTGCGAGTCCCATCCTTCCGGGTGCTGAGTCTCAGCTCACGTGTTCACACAAACAAACACATCACCCCAAGGAGCGCCCTCTGGATGGATCCCTGCGGCTCCCCTTTGAAAGGCTCAGAGGATACGGCTCTCCTCTCCGTCGTGATGGGTTCTGGGCCTGCATCTCCTGGGCTGGGACAGTGGTCCTAAAGGTGCCCAGGGTCAGACAGGTACCGGTTACCTGCATCTGAGAATCCAAGCTTGGTCATGATGCACTACTTTTCCAACAGAGAATGATGGAGTGGACCCTTCTGTGCCGCTCTCTGACCCTGATGGCCATCTTTGGCCCCTTCTATTGCCAGTTTATAAAGTATCCAAAGGCAAGAAGAGAGCTTCCTGCACGTGCTCTTAATGGTCCTGCAGGACGGAGAGCCTGGCAGAACACGGTGGGGCAAGACGAGGACACCACGATCCCCACGCCCCAAGTTTAATGTTCTGTCACAAGGCCACCTTGAGGAGGGAGCAAGGTTAAAGCCTAGAGGCGTTGGGGTGGCTGTGGGACAGTCCTCGTTCCTAGCATGCTGCTAGGGCAGGGCTCTATTCCTAGTTCCGTGGCCACGCCCTTACAAGTGTCCCAAAGGATCCCGGTGGTAGGGCGTGGAATACAGGGTGACCACACGACTTTGTCATCATAGGCTAAGGATAACTCATTTCAAACTCTGGCAACTGTAACGTGTTGGTACCCGTTGCCGCATCTGAAATCCAAGCTTGATCACCACGCACTACTTTTCCAACAGAAAATAATGGAGCGGAACCCTCAGCCGGGGAACTTTCTCCTCCATATGGTTCCCGCGTTCCCTGGGATGTGCAATCCTACTGGGAGCGCCATCTGTGTAGACTCCACGCAGGCCGAGCGAGGCCTCCTCATTGCTAACTCAGACGTGGATATCGCTCCCAGCAAACACTCAGACAACAGGTAAGCCTCCCTCTGCCTTCTCCTCGCCACTGGCTCGTGCAAGGTGCAGCTAGACAGGGTGTCTCTTTCCCGGGTGATTCCCCAGTTGGAGAATCACCTGACTCTTCGGGGACACCCCGCAGGAGAAGGCCTCCCAAGCCTGAGTAGGCTACCCTGGCCGAGTCCTCCCTCTGTCACACTAAGGGCTTATCTCACCTCCTGCAGTGAGAAGCCTTCCTGGGGCCCAGGTAGGGCCTCTGCTCTCTGGGCCCAGGTAGGATTCCTCCCAGCGAGCGTGGCTGAGTAGAGCCAGGGGAAGTTCATCCGAGAGCTGAGGAAAACACTGCAGAAGACGGAAGCGGGTTCAAGATGGCCTTTTAAGTAACCCTCTCCCAAGTAAGTTGTCCTACTGGATGAATGAGAAGTTCTCTGAGGCTGGGTCCTGACACCACCCTTGGGTGTCACACTAGTGAGCAGCTGCCATCTGCCTGGGGGGCTTTGTGTGGGTGCTCAGCGTGGTACCCTCTCCTGGGCCTCCTCTTGTGTCTCGAGGGCTTGTGTGCAGGATCTCATTGCTGAAGACTGGTGACCTGCCTGAGCCTAGGAGCAGGGGAGGCTGGAAGAGCCAACCCCTAGAACTTTCTGCTTCTAAGAGGAGAGATTTTTTTTTTTTTTTCCCAAACAAATCAGAACTTTCTGAAATAGGGTTCAGATGCTGGAGTGACGAAAGGAATCATAGATACCTATTGCACACAGGGTGTCTTCTATTGCTGTTTACATATGCAAATGAGTAAACAAATTCATTTGACAGTAATTAGACACGAATGTACTAGTGTTCAGACTACTTCTTCACAAGATTCTATTCAATCACCTTCTCTGTCTGATACTGGGAATTGGCAGGGCCAAAGAGACAACAGGTACAGGGAAGGAGAGCCAATTCATTGCACCTTCTCAGCTGTATGTTCATGCGTACGCATGAGAATGTCTGTACATGAGTGGTATGTGCTCATGAGTGTGTGTGCATGGGCACAGGAGTGTGTATGTGTGTATGCATGAGTGTGTGTATGCATGAGTGCGTATATACATGAGTTTGTACGCACAAGCATGTGTCCACATGAGTGTGTATATGCACACAAATGTCTGTGTGCATGAATAAGTGCATATGCAGAAGTCCGTGCATATGCACGTGTGTGTGTGTAAATGGGTGCATACATGTGTGTGAGTCTGTGTGGTATGCATGAGCATGCATGTGCACATGAGTGTATGTCTCTGTGCGGGGTACGCATGAGTGACTGTGTATGCCTGAGCATGTGTGTGAGAGTAGGGACCTGTGTGTGTGTTTGAGAAAGAAGACATAACCTTTTTAGCCTTAGAAGGACTGAGCATCCATCTGGACCAAGACTCACTACATGAAGCTTCTGTTTACTTGGACAACCTTCACCTGGTCCAGGCCTCCGAGGTAGTCTAGGTTTAATCATCTGCTCATCTCTGACCAGCCCCCTAAAAACTGAAGGAAACCCCTGTCCAAATCCTCCCTGCCACAGTGGAATTGGCCATATAGGCAGTGGCTTTGTCTTTAGTCATGAAATCTACATGGTTTTAGAGAATTCAGTTTTTAAAAATCTTAGAATTTGTAAGTGTCCACAGGGTTCACAGAAGGCCTTTAAGAAAATGATTGGGGCACAGACTGGACTCTAGGAAAACCTACCACCTAGCACACCACATAAGTAGGACCAGGATCGAGGGGTTTCCTGCTGTAGTAGAGACAAAGTAGCAGCAAAGTTGCAAGCAACTTGCAATATTGCGGATTTATTTGTGGGTTTTAAAACACAAAAACACTTCAACAAACACATTGAAATAAAGAGACAGACTATCTGTAACTCATTAAAGAACTATAAAATAATCCAATGATACCTGGAAACAAACAAAAAAGGAATTTGTTTTTGGTCAGGGCTTCCTACATAAGGACTCTTCCCTCACGGAGCACCTGTGACATCAGAGTAGGTCGCCCACTCTACCTAGGGTTTGAAACAGCTCATCACGGCCTGATTCAGACGGGCAAGGGGAGGGCAGCAACTCTGCAGCCACGTGGCCAGCACAGCACGAGCAGGCATGACAGCACAAGGTCAGGCCTGGAACTGCTGTCACCTCCATTCTCACTCGGATATTTTGGCCATTTTGTGACCAGATCCCTTGCTGAGTGGGCATGGGGGGTGGGCCTGGGAGACGCAGCAGGGAATTATGTAGGCCTCCAAGATCTGAAAGTATTGTTACGTTTAAAAGAAGTAGAGCAAGCAACATTGCCCTGGTCTCAATGGCCGACACCGAGTTCCAGACCCTTCCTTGGATGGGAGAGCTTCCAAGTGGACCAAGTCTCTTCCGAGGAGGAAGTCAGAATGAGAGGACCCTGTTCAGCAGGAAGGGTATCCTCCTTCCCTCCTGAGCAAGGGTGCCTTGGCACTTCTCCATCTGCAGCACCCTTCTCTGCCTCTTCCCCTGGGACCCACGTCCTTCAAATCCCAAATCAGCACGCCCTTGGAGAGTCCTCCTGCACCCACAGCTCCCCTCCTGCCACAGCGAGGCCTGGGGGCTGTCTCCCCTTCCTCCTCCTCCTCCTCCTCCACGCCATTCCTCTTGGGTCCCCAGAGTCCCACCCCCCCAGAGGAGGCCTGCTGCTGCCTGTTCGCTCAGCCGATGAACTAAGGCGCAGAGGGTAAGGGTGACAGATGGAGTGCCTCAGCTCTACCAAGGAGGGACGTGCAGAGAGCAGAGGGGAGTGTGGTTCAGCTCTGGGAAACAGGAGGAGGAAGGGAAGCAGCACTGAGGAGATCACGGCTAGGGGCCACGGACTCTTCCTGTGGGTGCCCGCAGACCTGGTGCAAACTGTTAAGTGGAAAATTCCAGAAATAAACACTTCCTAGTTTTAAGTACTTTTCAGTGTAGTGACTGTTACAATTGCTCTACTACTCTTATTGCTAGGAAACTCTTCCTATGTCTAGTTCATACACTCAGCAGCATCTTGGGCAACATGTGTAGGAGTGGGCTCGGGCAGAGCTCCACACTGCTGTGGCTTCAGGCATCCACGGAGCCGGGGAGTGACTCTGTCATGGGCAGGGGTGCACCTGTCTGTCCCCCCTGTATCCTTCTGAAACGTCTGATCACGTGGACCTGGCAAGCCCCTCCCTGTGATGGGAAACCCACCATGTGAGGCTCACCAGGTCCAGTCTCTCCGAGCATCCTTGATGCCTGGCTCGAGGGTCCTTTAATTTCAGAACGAGGAGGTAGGTGAATGTGGACAGGAGAGCCTTTCTACTTTGGTACTTTCGTCAGGCATTCCTAGGACTGGACTAGCAACGCTCTTCAGCTGACAGTGTGTTATCACAGGGCTTTCCCCAGACTGACATTGCTCAGCTCTGAGCTCAAGTCCAACAGAGCCCAGGCACCAGTGTGTGCCGCAGCACACGCGCAGCCTCCCAACCCCAGGTGGCTTCCCGGAACCAGGAAATATGTTAGGCACTGCTCACAGTGGGACCCTGTGCAAGTCGGGACTTTAAAAAATTCTTTTGATATTTGCTCCAGCTATAATTTCTACCAAAATTCATTTGTAGTAGAAACTATCAACTACTTGGTTACCCTTTATAAGGAAAAATGTTTTCTCACTAAGTTGTCCTCCCCACTCTCCTGAAGGACTCCTCACACGGACATCTAGATGACCCCACGGTCACAACGCTCTCAGAGCCTGAGGTCAGACAGGAAAAGGTAAATTATAATCTGAGCCAGAAAACTTTAGTTCTCCAGCTTACCGTCATTACAGTGGCTATTGTTAAAAATGAAAAAGTAAAACCTACTTTACAGGTCGCTCTGAGGCCTGGGGTACACCCTGAACATAACCTGGCACCTACCACAAATCCCAGCCCTAGAAAAGACTCTCTAAAGTAAGTATCCACTCAACATCTTCAGTTCTGACACGTTTTACACAGAGTTGTCATTTTCAAGTACTTCTTACATAAAATGAGTCGGGCTCTTTGATCAGTAGCATTGTCAGCTTTACAATAAATAAAGTTAAACATCTCAGACTAAAATTTGGGAACAGAGTATTAATTTCACTACCTAATTTGTTTCTGTGCATCAGAGTATTTCTTCCTGTTTTCTTGCTACTCAAAATATTCAAATATGCACTTTTCAAGGTCCCGTTTAAGAAATGTTGTTTATGTGATGTCGATACATGTGCTTGTCCTCAGGGACAGGTGTGACCAAAGTTTGACGTTTCTCAAGGTTCGACCATCTTAAACTGGTGTTCTAGAGCTGTAATTGTAGCAGGAGACTTTAAGAAAGGTCACCTCCAGGGTCAACTCCTGGGCATTGATTTCCTCAGGTTCTTGGCCTATTGGAATGCAGGTGGGGACCCACTGGTGTTCACTGTGTGAGGAATCTACACCCTGAGGTCTAAGTCTTTTAATTACAAGACACATCAAAATCATCCAGGAAGTTTTTCAAAATGCTCATGCCCGCACTTCCTCAGACATGTCACGCCAGTGTTCCTGGGACCAGACCCTGGGTGAGCAGTGGAAGGCCTGGATGTCATGCTGAGGCCACCTCTGTTGTCCTGAGCCCACACCGGCCTCCTCCTGGTTCACCAGCCCAGGAATCACACGGCACTGTGTGCGGTGGTGACTAACATCCAGTGATTCCTTGATACCCCATCTGAATCCACATGGACGCCCAATGCCGGCGTAGTCCCGTGTGTGGACTGGCGTTCAAGGGGTGGGGCAGACAACAGGACACACCATCTTGTTTTATTTCATTCCACCATGAAGTCTTGCCCTAGCCTCTGAACACCAACAATTTGACTCCAGCTTAATTTTACAAATCTTTATATTCATTACAGTGATGATGAGAACATTTGCCACTTGTGTGAATGATTCTGCATTTGAACTCACACGAGCATTTTGTATGAAGAGTTCTGAGTAAAACTGACAATTTTAGGTTGGGTGCTTTGGCAACTTTGCGGATCTGGGTTCGTCATCTTTGCCCTCTTTCTGCGTTTATTCCTCTTTCCTATTAGTCTGGCACATTATTCAAAGGGTAAAGTCTGGGAGAGCTGTGGAATTCATATATTGTTGCATACACATTTTTCATCATTGAACAAGCTGCTGAGGGCGAGAAGGTGCACATTCAGAGAGCGGGGGAGGCTTATTTTCATCCTTTGCAATTCTTGGTCCGTCTTCCCCACGTCACTGTGGTCCAGGGAGCATGCTCAGCGGCACTTTGAGACGTTTTGTGCCACCTGGTGGAATTTTCTTGAAAGGGAATTATCAAGGGCCGGAAACACGGCTCAGCTTGATCATGACCTGAGGCATTTTCTCAGTGCCTAATATTACCGGTCTAAGTATAGATCCCCGACTGCGTCTGGCAATTTAACTGCACTAGGCCCATAATAAAGATTTTTTTTAATGTGAAAATTAGTCTTCAGTGAAAGAGACCCATTTGTTAGCTGCTGGTAGGTTCAGGTGCAGCAAAGCCATCCACAGGTTGGGTCATTCTGGTCTCTGCCAGTTAATACCCAGAGATTACTGCCAACCAGCAGGCAGCACTCAGACCTAAGCACCGGTTTCCATTAGCCGGAGACAAAAGTAATTGTAATTAACTTTTTTCCCTTACCCTCACCCCCAGGAAGTCAAAACAATCTGATAATGTCATATTTAGCAATTAGTGATGTAACTGTTTACTCAAGCAGAGATTTCACTGAACATAAAAGGGATTTTAACAACACATGTACTGAAGCGATAACTGATCTGAGTGGCTGGAAGTCTTTGCTGAGAGGCTCAGACTAACCCAGCGAGAGCCAGCTGTGCGGAGGCGCCATGTCAATGCCTCCCCCGAGGAGGCCGTGCAGGAGCTGGGCCAGGTGTCCACGTGGCTAGTCCAATGTTCGCTTTTGTTCTTTTCTGCTGCAATGATCAGCCACCCACTAGGCTCTAGGGTGCAAGCAGAGTGTTGTGGCATGGGCAAAATCCACGGTTCCAACCCTCGCTTGCACACATTTCTTGAGCTCCGTTGTGTCGTGAGTGCTCCCAGGCAGAAGTGAAAATTTCTCTTCCAGGACACACTGGAAGGGTCACCATTTATTTGGCAAGGAGTAAAAGGGTCCAGCCAACGAAGCAACCTAGCTATCTAGAGAAACCCCAATGCAGTTCTGACTCGTCCAAAAGGCCATCGCTGTCTGGAAAGTTCGCCGGCGAACAGGGAGTCGTCCCCCTAACTACGGCTGGCTCTCTCTGGAGTGTGGGAGGGTGCTGGGCCTCTCAACTAGAGTACCTCTCTAGAGGATGCAGGGAGTCCAAGGATGCTGAGCAGTCCCTGGGTGCTGATGTGCCTCGTCCTCCAGATGAGCACGGGTCACTGAAGCGCTCGCTGCCCTGCCATAGCTCACCTGCTGGGTGCAGTCCACGCATCCCTGTGCCTAGCCAGGGTTCTTCCCAGGGGCCCAAGGCAGGCAGACCCTGCTGCTGGCGCCTCTGTCCGCACGGCCTGGGACTTCTGACATCCCAGCTCTTAGACTCGTGCCTGCTGCGTCTTCAGCACAGAAGAATCACGGGCTCTGATTGCTTCGTGCCAGGCTGATCCCCGCAGTGCCCTGTCTTGCAAGCTCTACTGGAAGGTGCTCGGCCATCCCAGGAGGTGCCCTCACCCCGCCCGTTTGGCATGCCCATTGTACCTGGTCACACAGCAGCAGCTCAGGTGCCCCTTGTCACCAGTATCTGCTTTCCATGTATATCCAGGGCAATGGCATCACTGGGTGGGCTGGATTCCCCAGCTCAGGTTTGTGGGCATTAAAAATAAGGGGAAAAAACACCCTTAGTTCAGACCCATTGCTCTGCTGTAATCTGAGAAGCAAGTTACAGTGACATTTCTTCAATGGCTGCAAAGTTAGGTTATCTGAACAAGAGTTTTTAAAGAAGAAGCAGGTGGAAGTTTCCATGCACAAAGCTGTGTGGTTTGAGGTTACAAATGCACTTCTCTGAAAACAAAACAAGGGAAAGAAAGAAAAAGAAAGAAATAAAGGAATCTCTTTTGTTTTGTTTTCCACAACAGGACCAAACAGGGAAAACAAACCAAACAACAAACTATACCTACTCTGTAGAATTACTAAAAGATGAAGAAACTAGTTGTGCCCAATGCTGAATAGGGCACAGCTCCAGAAGCCAACACAACCAGTATCTTTTTTTTTTTTTTTTTAAGAGAGAGTGAGAAAGGGAGAGAGAGAGAGAATTTTAATATTTATTTTTTAGTTATTGGCGGACACAACATCTTTGTTTGTATGTGGTGCTGAGGATCGAACCCGGGCCGCACGCATGCCAGGCGAGCGCGCTACCGCTTGAGCCACATCCCCAGCCCCAGTATCTTATTATACCACCACTTTGTAACTGTTCATGTTACAAAGTGAAGAAACAATCAGGTTCTTCAAAACCTGAAAAATAGAAGGCAGTTGCTATAGTAGATTAAAACTGCAAAAGAGAAAGCAAAGGACAGAAGATGTGACAGATGCTATGACAAATCAGGTACTCTTGGCTGCTCCTGGGGATGGTTCCAGAAGGGACACTCGGTGGGTGGAGGATACTAGCAGGAGCCCTTCTCCTGACCCCCGCCCCTAGCAATCCGTGCTTCCACGGGCAGTTTATTGAGCTGCGCTCATGCTCAGGTAGGTCACTTATGAAATGATGAAACTGGACTTTTTGGAATGGTTTATAATTCTATAAATCCCCACAAGACAGGAAAAATCAAATGTTTTCTCCAAGGTCACTCACACGAACATCTCTTGGTTTGAACAGGGTCAATAAACCAGGTCTGCGAGTAGAACCTTGCCCCTGCCTGAGTTTGTAAATAAGGTTCTGCTGAACCCCGGACTTGGCACTCACACACTGTCAGTGGCCCCGCAGTCACCACAGGAAGCACAAAACCCAGAGCCTGAAATACTTACCGCTTGGCCCTTGAGGGAAGGTGAGCTGGCTCCCGGGCCACGGTTAAAATGAAACCCACAGAATGGTAAATCACCCTTGCCAAAAAAGTTTTGATGCGCTTTGTGGAATAGTTCTCACTCTAAGAGACAGAGAACTCTTTGGTTCCGACTTTTGTTTATCTGTCTTTCAACAAAGGGTTAGTTGCCAGGATGCAATTGTGTCAGAAGTGATCATGAGAAAATTAAGTTCAGAATTTAAAAGCGATATTAGTAAAGACTAGAAAAATGCATTCCATACTAATATAGAGAATAGAAAAATGTTTTCCAGGGAAATAAATTTCAACAGGAATGGCTAAGAAGCTTTGAGTTGGAGTAAAATCTCAGGGATGTGAAACAGTGCCTTGCTGGTCATTTAGTGCCGTTCTTCAGATAGAAAAACAAATGTGATCAAAGTATTAGGTGTAAACAAGATGTCGTGTGTTCTCCAAATATTGAAATTGTGAAAAGATGGAGCCCTGAAGTGTCTACAGGGATTTTACCAAACATGAAGCTGAGCCAAGACTGGAGATAGCTGGAGATGGAGTACAATGGAGAGGAGTGAAACAAAGAAATGCTTTTAATTCAAAAAGAAAACAAAATTGTCACAGCCTCAGAGTACAATAGAAGTAAAAATGTCCCACCCAAGAAGGATCAGCACTTACTGAAAGGGAAAAGTGCAGAATCGTGTGACTTTTGCACATAAAAAGGTCCTTAATAAGTACAGGTCCCACGCCCTGCTGTTGACATGTGTCCTGAGCTCCTGCCTCTGCTCCACACCTGGACCCGAGGGCAGGCTTTCTGCAGCCCCCTGCCCTCAGGCCCTGCTTCTCAGTTGAGCCCCAGACTTGTGGGGGAGGGGGCGCAGGCCTGGGAATAGCAGAAGAGAGGGGCAGGAGGTATCTTCCCTTCACCCCTCGGGGTCATTCAGAAGGAGCTAAGCCCTTCTGCCTCGGTGGAGCCGTGTCCTCGGAGCAGGAGACCTAGGGCACAGATCCAAAAGGGATGGGTCACCCACCAGCAGAGGAAGAGGCCAAGACTCACCCGCCGGCTCCTCCAGACGCCTGACTCCACTTGCTCTTCACGAGCATCCAGAGTTCTTGAAGCCTGAAGGGTAGGTTTGCTTCAGTTTCCTCATTGCAAACTACATTTCTGTTGATTTTGTTTTCTTTTAATAAATCAAAAGGACACCATGCAGTTGTTAAAAAATTGAAATGGTCCTAGAAGTTTCAATGTATATAGAATAGCAGCTCAGGAAATACCAGATCAGGCAGGAGCGTGGGCTACCCGTGAGGGCCACAGTCACCGGCATCTGCCAGTGCCTTCCCGCACTTTCCACAATGAATGACACTGCTCTGCTTCCTGGATGAATGTCCTGAACATCACCGGTGTTCACCCCACACCTGACCCATGTCCAGGGCATGGGGTGAGAGTGGAGTAGCTCGGGTCCATGGGGCTCTCCCTGTCCTGACAGGGTTTGCATGGAGTAGGGGTCACTATGGGCTCTGTCTTCCGTGGGTCCTTGTTGGTGACGCTCAACAGGTAAGCCTCCCTGGGCACAGTGGTTCATTTGATGGGGTCAAATACTAAATCACCAAACACAAGTGTCAGAGGTCCTGGTAATGAGGAGGAAAGAGCAGAGTTACCGAGTGCTAATTTCTTTTCCAAAATCATACAGATTTTTAGCAAGACGGATGAAACTAGCTGTGGGCTATGGTCCCAAGGGTCAGGCGTTTCGGCCAAGTCATTTTGGAGAAATAACATGTTAAGTGATGGATGTCCTATGGTCCATGTGCCGATGGCTAATTTACCTGGTGATCATGTCAAGCTGTACCCAGCGTTTTCTTTTTAATCTGTGGCCAATCACTTCTGCTCATTATTGCCCTGACTTACGCCTTCTTCTGCGTTACTTCCTATACTTCTCTGAGCAGCTTCCTGGTTTTTTATGGGCTGGACATTTTCTCCCGTCCTGTAAATCTCCTCAAAGTTCCCCCGCAGCTCTGCCTGGCGTCCTCCGTGCTCACCACACCTGCACCAATGGAGATTTTACTGCTGGCTGCCACTTCCTTTATGTCTGACTTAGGTCATAAGCTCCTCCGAGTGGACCTTGTCTTTTATGCTCCATAAAGGCATGTGTGGGCCTGCAGCATCCATCGAGACCAGAGAAAGTGAGTGTCCATCCCCACGACTCTGCCTACCTCACCCCAGAAGAGAGCGCACGGGCAGCAGGCCTGGGCCCCCAGTCAGAGCCACCCTTTGCAGGAACACGGCACCTCCATGGGCTATCTGGAATATTCATTTATGTGCACACACCAAATTCCCCACAATGAAATCAAACGCCTGGGCCAACTGATCAGATGGAGCCAGCTTAGGCCCTATGACCTGAAGAGGTGGAGAACACTTCAGAATTCAATGCCACCTGGGTCTCCATAAGCCTAAAAGGTAAAATACGGAGAAGTTGGAAAAGAACGATCAACGTGGAGAGTTAATAGAAGTTGAAAATTTTCTGAGGAGGAAAAAAAAAAACATTTTTAAAGGTATAAATTAAATTAAGAGCAGCTTCCTGGGGCCTGTTATGGTGGTCCTGACCGCATAGCCTGCTCTGCCCTTGTTGGGAGCCCTGGCGCTAAGGTGGTGGTCAGCACCATTTGGAGGTCCTCTCCCATTTGGGCTGGGACCTTGGTTCACCATACATTTGGAAACAAAATTTATGTTACTCCATATGTAGTTTTCTGAGTGACGACCTGGTGTCAAACTACAAACGAGGGGAAGGGGGAGATGCTGGGCTTGACACAGCACTTGGCCATGCGCATGCTCAGCAGATAATCCCTGTTGTCAGCTGCCCAAGCGCCTGGGGTAAGTGAGACCTTCCCTGTAGGATTCTTCATGGTGTGTCCATACGTCGTGCGTTATCATATTATTCACTAATCATAACTATGTTTAATCTCCCCAACAACTTTTTAGGCTCCTGGTGGGTAGAGAGTCTTATAGTACTACAGTTGACTGAGCTCACATATTTGAAATCCCCTTTTCCCCATTCTTCAACTTAATAATAGCATTCTTTGATGTATAAATTTGGCTGCTATGTATCTGAAAATGATATTCTTTCAGCTTTGTCAGTTGTGATAGTTTATTTTGCAATCTATCAAGTATTTTTTAAATATCTAGTTGTATGCTATAACCTAGCACAGAAGAGAAAAATAGAAAACAATGAACAAAACAGGCTGGCAGAGAGTCCACAGAGCACTCCTGGATCTGCCCCAGGGCCTCCGCGACTTCAGGGTGCGGTCTCTGCCGCCTTCCTCCCCTTCCCTATAACTGAGGTCCAGAGGAAGAAACAAGGAGGGGCTTCCTACCTTCCCCAGGGGGTGTTCTGGGCAGCCCAGGCTGGAATTCAAAATGAGATTTGCAAATATTGGATGAGGTTTTCCACGCGTCACCTTGGCAGAGTCAGTCTGTGGGGGCAGCACATAAAACAGGCCGGGGGGAGCCTGGACACTGACCAGTGAGGAGACACAGCAGGTGGCGGGGACCCAGCATCTCCGGGGTCCCAGCAAGACGCTCAGGAGCTGTAGAGAAGGACCGGTAAAGGGGAGATGTCCTAGACGGAGGGAGGTGGGGGACCAGCAGACCAGACCAGAGGACAGACAGGATTCACACTGAGAAATGCAGGGGCAGGGCAAAGGGGCAGGGCAGAATCAGGGTCAAAGTGCAAGCCTGGAGCAGGGACCCACCAGAAAGTGCCCTGACTCCGTGATCCGCAAACCGGCCAAGAGTGTCACTGCCTGTGACAATTCCACTTCTGTCTCTGGATCCTGGCTCAGTGGAGGTTATTGGGCTTTGGATTCTGTATAACCCAGGTCCTTCCCATATCCAAAACCCTGTGTTTCTGTAACCAGTGAATGACAGCAGGGTTTGGGTTTCTAGAACGCTAGGGAGACACAGACAGACGTACGGCCTCCTTGAATGTCATCATCAGCACTCAGGAGCCAAGCAGAGAAGGAGGCTGGTGGAGGCCATATCCACCCCAGAACCTGGGGTCCATCCCTGAGACTGGCCAGCAGCCAAGGCCACACCCACCAAGTTAGGTGGACACTGGCTTTGTATCCAGGGACTGTGTCTAAGACTCAGCGCCCACTGGGCAGCTTTGTGCTGCTGGCACAACACTCCCCTCTCTTCATGGGGATAAATGGACACACCGGTGAGGACCAGGCTTGGTAGGGCCTGGTCATCACAGCCAGCTCCCATCCCAGTAGCCCTCTGAACTCAGCATCTCAGGTCCTCTTCTCCTGGGCTTGGATTTCCAGGAAAGGCCCCATTGGTGACAGTCCCCTGTGCAGGATATCCCCAAACCAATGCCTGGTTCACAGCTCACCCATTCCCAGGTGGAAAAGTGCTCTCACACTCTCTCAGAGGCCTCCCCATGCTGGGACACCAGCTGGAGGATGGGAATGAGAGTCCCACTCAAAGTGGCCACTGGAAGAGGAAGGACAGTTGAGTACCAGGGCCGTGGGGCTGTTATAGTGGAGATTCTGTGGCACTCATGCTAAACGTGGCAGTGGGATCCCTGACCCAAGACTGTTGGTTAGCTGTTTCTGGAGACCCAGAGGCTTTATGCCCATGGCCCCATGATGGCCCCATGATGGCCCCATGAGCACAAGGAAAGGGGCCTTGCTGGTGGCTTCTGCCTAGCAGTGCTTCTTGCCCTCTCCAGGGCCTGAGTCAGCGTGGCATGCATGGTAACCTGTTGTTCAGAGGAATCTAGTCTGCATCTCATCTAATTAGACAGGTGTAAAGAAACCAAAGTTGATTAAAATTAAAATAAGGGTCTGTAGGGGTGACAGAAGTCCAATGTGTGACCGTGCGGGCCCCAGCTTTAGGTACTGCCTTCAGAGAGCCCTTGAAATAGAATTCAGAACCTTGGTGTGGATTTCCACTTACCTCCTGTGCCTATTGGAGAGATGGAGAAGGGGGCTTTGGTCCATCAGCACACAGGGAGGCTGGGTAATGTGCGTGGCCACACACCAACCAGAAAGCTGCCACGCAGGGAGGCGGGTCAGAGCGGCCCCTGACACAATCCTCGTCTGTCCACCTAGAGAAAGAGCCACGCAGAAGTGGAGCATGGTCCCTAGTCCATGGAGAGAGTTCCCAGCACTTGGCTTAACCAGGCTCTGTTGCCCACTGCAGCATCAATCAACGTCCCCCAGTGCCTGTGACGGTCAGCTCAGCTGACACTCAAACTGTTGGGTGTGTGGGAGACGCGTTGAAGTGAAGTTTCTGACTCAGGAGACACCACATAATGCCTTACCCCTCCCCCTCCTCTCTGAAGGGCACCAAGTTCAAAAGTTTTCTCAACCAATCCCTGTGGGACACAGTGTCCGCTTGCTGTTCCCGAGTCACCCTGCCAATCAGCACCTGGCACGTCGCCTATGCAACCCTTGTTAAGCTGAAGGTTGCAAGCTCACGCTCTCTGCCCTCTTCCTCTTCTTCCTCTCCCTCTCTGCTCTCTGCCTCTCCTTTTCTTCCCCTCCAGGCAGCCTCCCAATAAAATCTCTTGGTTGAATCTCTGTTGGGTGAGTCACCAGCCTTTCACAAACAGAGGTCTGCGTCCAGCTGCAGCAGCTTCAGCGCACCTGCTGGCTGTCAACTGCAGAGCAGCTAAGCTCTCTAATGGCTTGAGAGGCGCCATTCTGGTTCTCAGGTGAGGTCCCCAGGTGAGCTCCATCATGGCAGAAATGCACCATCCTGGGTGCAGACCCAGACCTACTGAGTCAGCAGTTCTGGGGATGGCCAGAACAAGCCCTCCTCGTGCGGGAGCGTAAGACCCAGGGCTCTCTGGCAACCTCCGAGGCCACTGCGCATGGCCTTACTAGGGGAAGACCCCCGGGGTGGACAGCCCCTAGAGTCCTGGCCCAGGAGTCCACATTCTTGTGGCAGAGCCTCCAGTTTTCACCAGGGGCCAGGCACTCTCCTAAGACGCTCGGGGCATCGATATGTAAGACATTGGTCTTGGCTGCGGATGCCCAGAGTAGGTGGCCTACTGCATCCTATCACCCACTCTCCTCCTCCAGGATCCAGGAGGGAAGTCTCTGGCACCTGCTCCTGCAGCTTTTAGATTCCTTGCTGCAGATCTTTGCATGTGCAAGAGACAAGACTGCTTTTTAAGCCACAAGGACCAAGGGAGGCCAGGCAATTTCAGCAGATGATTGATTCCTCAAAGGTATCTTTAATTGCCAATTGCTTGGGATGCAACTGCCATCGTTCTGGTAGGTGTGAGATGCAGAGGCTTCAGTAGGGTGGGGTGGCGGGGGGGGGGGAGACAGAATCCCTGAGCTGGCTGTGGAGGAAGTGGGCAGAGGCTAGACAATGTGACTTAGAATTAGTAAAATGGGGGCGACTGAAAATAGAAGAGAGGTGGGGAGACTCCTGCAGGGGTACCTGAGCTTGTGAATGATGTGGCCCATGGAAGTCCTGACAATGGCAAGTTGTAATTTTCGGTCCTTTGAAGGAGAAACTCTACAGCACAAACTCACATTCATCTTGATTTCAATATAATTCTGGTTTAAGCTTGAATGTGCTTCCACTTTATAATAGAAAAATCTCAAAATTATGTCAAGTTCATGAACACTTGTAATGATGAAGAACTGGTAGTTTGCCAGAGCACTGTAGCTGAACAGCGTCACCGTCATGTTACACAACCACACATTCAGAGTGTGGCCTTTTATCCTTCTTATTATATGCACATCAAGTCATAAACATGCTTCTCTTTAAATAATTATTGAGCCAAAATTCACCTACAGCTACTTGATACAGTGAGAAATGATGTTTGTCAACAACAGCAATGGTAAGGCAAAGGTGAGAAAGAACAGTGCCCCCGATCCAGCATGCAGCCCCTGATGAGGCACAACTCCCCTCTGCACTTTCTTGGTAATGTTACAGTTTGGACATGAGTTGTCCCCCAAAAGCTGATGTGGGTAACAAGGTAAGAACATTCAGGAGAAAGAGTAGATTATGAGAGTTGTGACCCACTGATGAGTGGATTAATCCACTAATAATCCACTTGAATGAACTAGCCTGGTGGTGCTGTCAGCAGGTAGATGTGGCTGGAGGAAGTAGGTCCTGGGGGAGGGCATGCTTTTGAGGTTTGTCCTTTGTCCCTGGCACCTTGAACACTCTCTCTCCTTTTCCTGAGCTGCTTTTCTCCGACACACCCCTCTGCCACAGCGCTCCACCTAAAGACCCATGGAGTCGGCCTACCGACTCCATGAAACTGTGAGCCAAAATAAGCTTCTCCTCCCCTGAGTTGTTCTTGTCAGGCCTCTTGGTCACAGTGATGCAAAGCTGACTGACACAGTAGGAAAGTGGCAGAAGAGCCCAGGAGAGGGGAGTCCAGCCTGGCCCAGGGCAGCAGCCCAGGGCTCAGGCACCTCTCCCGGGGCTGGGAAAGGGGGGCGTGGTGCCAAGTGGGAAAGTTGTTCTGTTGTCCTGGCCACGAGTGTCAGGCGGGATGGACGCCTGTGGCCAGCTGAGGTCTGAGACCCTCTCAGGCCCTGGGTGGTGAGGGCAGTGGCCCTGGAGGACAGAGTGGTTTGGGAGAGGCCTGGAGGTGAAATCAAGGAAGTCAGCTCATGCAGAGTCCAAAGTGAGTTCAGGGTGACTGTACAGGGGGTGACTGCCTCAGGAGAAGGTGGGAGGGTTCTTCCCCACCCTGTCCTCACCCTGACGGCCACGCGGGTCACGATGGCTCAGTGAATGTGCAGAAGGACAGCAGGCTTTGGGCAGGGCTATGTGGTTTCTGATGAATGTTTGAAGGTCGGGGTGCCACCAGGGGGTACAGAGACTGAAGGCTGGGAGGGGCCTGGAGGTTGGTGTGGAAGAGACAGGAAGGGACAGATGAGTGGACGGAGCAGAGCACAGGAGACGGGGAGACTCAGGACAGGACATGGGGTCTCTAGGTAAGCCATAGAGGTCACCAGCACAAAACCCCAGGAAGAGCAGGCAGTGATCCAAGGGGACCAGGAAGGCGCCTCCCGGGAAGCGAGGGAGACGGTTTCTAGGGGCTGCTGTGGGGGGGGGCTTCAGGGGCTGCAGGGGAAGCCTCAGGGGGTGTCAGCAGATTCAGCAACTAGATTGTGACCAGTGCCACCAAAGGCCTAGAAAATGGCACGATTTGTCAAGTGAATCGAAATGTAAGCTAAGTAACCGCACCCCAGCTCCATCCCAGGAGGCCTTCCTGGGCCTCGCCATGGACGAAGGCAGAGACGCGGGTGACAAGAAGTGTAGTGCTGCTCGGCTCGTGATCATGTTCCACAGCCAGGCCCTGGACACACGTGAGGGCCCTCCCACAGCAGTGAGAAGTGCCTGGGAGGAGGTCAGAGGGCAGACCCCCCATTACAGGCCACAGTTCAATCTCGGTGAACTGAGCTGTGTTCCGTGTGCACAGCGGAAAAGCGAGTGCTCGATGGTGCGCATAGTACCCTTCCCTTTCGTTAACACACGTACAATAAGAATACCAATGGTTTACTTTGCCCAGCAGTGCAGAGTGAGAGGGACAGAAGGACAGGGAAGAGCAGGGGGGACAGAGGGACAGGGCAGAGTGGGGGGGACAGAAGGATGGGGCAGAGTGCGGTGGCATGAGGATGGGGCAGAGCGAGGGCTGCCCGCGCCAGAAGCCCAGCTCTGGGAAGTGCCCGCGCTACGTGAGCCCCAGGAGCTTTAGCCCCTCTTTGCCTTGGCTTCCACACCTGTGAAGTGGCAGGGAGATAGCCGTGCTAACCGGTGGTGTCATCCTGAGGGCCTAGTGAGCAGCTGACGGACCCTCGGTGGGGGACTGTCAGTCACCGTATGCAATAAATATACTGCAAAAGAGCTTTTTTCAAATCTCTATTTTCTAAAATAAAAACAGATTTAAGTTAAATTTTGGAAAAGAGCATAATTATTGTTGACATTGAAGAAAATGATTTTTGGTCTAAGGGCTAGAGAATGTCTTTCTCAGGGTCATTATCATTTGGAGTGATATCTTTGCTAGACCTTGGGTAGCATTAGGTAGTTGAGACCTAACCATTTTCAGATGCTGATTAGAGAATATCTACTATGAAATTGACCACTTAATTTAAGTTCCCCTAAATTGTGCATAATTTTTAGCAATTAAATTTCAGGTATTCTTTCATCTTAATTAAGATCTATTCTTCCAAAAATACAAATATGATTTTTTAAAGTAACAGAATTCCCTCATACAGTTTCATATTCCAATTTAAAAAGAGAAGATAGAATCTGGAGAGGTTTTATTAATTCCTGTGGGTTTAAAACTAATCTTCATTTCACTGTTTGATGACTTCAAATCCAGGTATTCCTGTGGCATTGGTGTGAGCAGCAATACAAACCCAGAGTGACCTGGGTGTATGCACTGCACCTGGCACTTCCCTGTGTTGGGGAGCAGTTGGTAGCATCTCCAGCCACGCGCCTCCTGAAGATCCCATTATGAGATGCGTGGGATACCTTCCGAGGCCATTATTTGGTACATCTAAGAAAGAATAAATATCAATACTGTGCTGTTAAAAAGAGAAGAATGCAGTGACTCAGGATGGTTTTCTTCATAGAAAACCTTTTATAATCTGAATGTGAAGCCTGCACTGTTCTGTGGGTGCTTCACAGCCCCTGACGTAAGGCACCCACCCCACCCCACTCCCACCCCCTATTATAATAGCCTACAGTCTTTCCTGCAGAACTTCAAGCTCACAGCAAAAGCGAAGATTGAGCTTCATTTTGTGAATCTATCACAGTGCCTCACCCACCGTAAGCTTTGGATAGGCATTGGCCACATGGGCTAAATCCCCAAGGCCCTTCCAGGGGGACACCCAAAGTAAGGCAGAGTGCTCCCAGTGGCTCCTGAGCCATGTACTATTCGGCACCATGTCTCCGTTCCCTTGATCACTCTCAGGGCTGGCCTCATGTATGAGGCTGGGAACCCACCACCCAAGGAGGCAGGAAGGAATCTGCCCAGAAATTGGGCACTTTGCATAGTCTCTCTTAGGAACCAGCTGGGAAGTCAAGGGGAAAGCCCAGAAGTTAACTGTGGTTCTGCATTTTACTTCTAGCATTCCTTGGTTGTTGATAAGTCTTTGAGAATAAAAGTGGGAGAAGACAATTAAAATATTCCCACTTACAATGAAAATGAGAGTTCCTGAGTGGAGACGCTTTCAGTTGGAGTAGAAAGAAGGGCCGAGAGTCAAAGGTCACCATTTCAGCATTTCACTGGTGCCGCTATTCTTTATCCTTCTGAGCCGACTTTATTTTATCATTTTCAATACCTATTTAAGTAATTCAACCCACTCAATTATTCCTTAACAAATTTTATCGATGACCTCTCTCAAGTGTGGTGTGTGGGCTGTGTGCTATTAGCCTAATGTGGCACAATTAATATCTTCTCGGTATTCCTTCTTTATTCAACAAGTAGTACTGGTAAAAGCCAACCCATCTTTTAAAGGTAAACCTTGTCCAGTTAAACACGAGAGTGAAATCACTATAGATCTATTATTTCTCGGAACAGAATATCTCCATTTGCATAAAATACTTTTCCTTTGACAAGGTGCCAGGAAGACGCACCTCGTGCCCGCTGCTCACAGTGATCTTTCCATGGCATTAAGAGTAGGAGAAATTACCATGGTGGCCTTCAAACTATTATTCTCTCCCTTGGCTCTCCTTAGCTCCTTCTGAT
This sequence comes from Callospermophilus lateralis, assembly GCF_048772815.1. Taxonomy (NCBI): domain Eukaryota; kingdom Metazoa; phylum Chordata; class Mammalia; order Rodentia; family Sciuridae; genus Callospermophilus; species Callospermophilus lateralis. Next base: position 2,692,491 of record NC_135321.1, on the reverse strand, counting down.
TTGCAGTACCATGACTCTCAGAGAGCTCGGTCACCAAAATGCCCAGGATAATGGACAGAGGGGATCTCCTACATGATGTAATTTCACAGCGGGAGACCAGTTCACGGGTTGTAATATTAAGGTCATATGCTGAGACTATAACCCTTGAGTTGGTTGAGAAATAATGGCTGGAGTCAAAATTTAAATAAAATTTAAATCTGAACCAGTCAAGTGATCTACAAGCTGTAGGAACAAGTGGTCTAGCAGACCAATACACTTAAATACCAAGAAAAAATAGTCGCACTCTCAGGGGTGTGCTATAATGTTAGAAATAATACAGCTGGTTACAGCGAGCATTTTTCTTTAAAGCATAAGCAGACAAGGTGGTGTGTCTAAATAGAAAAGTCCCCATGTAATGGAGAAATGGGAGAATTGAACATTCAGGAAAAAGACTTTGTCCATCAATAAACAGATGTGATGGTTAATCTCAAGTGCCCACTTGACCAGCCCACAGTGCCCAGATATTCTGTCAAGCATTTTCTGTTGAGAGTGTTCCCTGAAGAATCAGCATTTGACCTGGTGGAGGAATGAGCAGGTGGCATCCCCAGTGAGGGGAGCCTCGTCCCATCGTCCCGTTGATGGAAAGCTGGGTTAGAACAGGCAGGCTCACCGCCCCTGGTGAGCAGACTTCCCTGTCGGCCTTCCCGCAGGGCCAGGGTGTGCCCGCTGTCTTCTGGATCTGCAACAGCTCTCCTGGGTCTGCAGCCTGCTACCTCCAACTGGAACTCAACTGTCAGCTCTCTCTCTCTCTCTCTCTCTCTCTCTCTCTCTCTCTCTCTCTCTCACACACACACACACACACACACACACACACACACACACACACACTCTTGACTCGGTTTCTCTGCAGAAACCTGACTGATAATACCGTGGGGCTTATCAATCAGGACAAGAAGGAGAGCCGTCCTGCCCACATCTTGTGAGAGGCTTCCAGCCTGCAAGGCCCAGGAGCAGCAGCAGGAAAGTGGCCCTCAGAACTCGCCGGGGCCTGGCCAGGGGCGTTTGCCAACACACATAGGACACTCCGGGGCCTCAGTACGCTTCACGTTTTCTGTGGGGCTCTTCCCCCGGCTGTTGAAGCACGTGACCATCATTTCCTGTTCTAAAGGGTCTGAAGGAGGTTTTGCCAGAATGAAGCTCGACATCTGAAGTGTCTTCCGCCTCCTGCTGCCACAAGCCCTGTCCCTGCCCAGTTAGAGAATAAAACCTTATGCTGCTGGCTTCCTGAAATAAAATGACTGTTTTCAAGCATTCAGCAGTCATGAGTATTCCTCCTTATTTTGTCAGTAATCTCTGTGTGTGTGTGTGTGTGTGTGTGTGTGTGTGTGTGTTTGTACATGTAATGAGCAAATATCTCTGTCTCCCTTCTTAGTCCTCTGTCATGCGACTCGGGATGTAATGACATTGCTAGGATGTTTATGTGCTGTTCCTGCCATCACAGTGTCTAAGTTCTGACACACCACAGTAAAGAGCAGCGTGGCTTGAGGATCGGCCTCCTCCTCTGGGGCGGGGTTAGTGTGCTGCCAGCTGGAGGCAGGATCACTATCAAGCCAGGTGGAAACAGGACCTTGTTGCTGTCTCCATCTAGACACCAAGTGTGGTTTAGGGAGAAGTGTGGGTGACGGGCTGTCAAGGGTGGACTTGGGATGGTTAACTTGACTGGGCCAGGGGGTGCCCAGCTATGTGGTTAAACATGACCTTGGGTGTGATGACGAGGGTGTGTCTGGAGATGCCAGTGTTTGGACTGGTGGACTTAGTAAAGCAGATCACCTCCCCCTGTGGAGGGGCATCGTCCTATCCACTGAGGGCCGTGAGAGAACAGAAAGCAGAGGATAGGACTTGCTCTTCCTGGTTCACTGGGGTCTTTTCCTGGGCTCAGATTGGAACTTGTACCATCTTCTCTCCTTGCCCTCAGCTTGCAGATAAACTTCTAGGGGGCATCTTAGGCTCCATAATAGCATGAACCAATTTCTTATAATAAATCTCTTTCTTCTCAGTGTGCGTTTATTCCATTGACTGTTACTCTGGAGGATTCTTACTTATACATCTGTCCTGACAGCTTAAAAAATGGTACAAAACATAGATCACAAAACGAAACTTCTTGACTCCTGCGCTTCTTATTTCTGGTGTGGGTAGTCCTCAGTAGACACAAGAGTTAAGGGGCCCCTTGTCTGTCAGGACAACTTGTCTAGAGGTCTGGTCCCATTCATCCTTATCCAGTCACATGAACTTGGACAGTTACGGAAGCTCTCTAAGCCACAGGTTCTTCTGTAAAGTGGGAGTTTAGCTAAGCTAGTTTCCTAGGCCTGCCACAGTGAAGTCCCACGAACAGGGTGCCTTCAACTACGGAATACGACCAGTCACCAACTGGAGGCCAGCGGTCTGAGGTCAGGATGTCAGCAGGGGGTTCCTCCTGAGGACTCTTGGGGTGGACGTGCCCCGTGTCTCTCCTGACCTGGTGGCAGCAGCCTTCCTTGGCCACTTTGGTTGGTTTGTGTCACTCTGCGCTCTGCTCCTGTCACCACATGGTTTTCCTCTGGCCTCTCATCCAAGGGTCCTAGTGACTACGGTCTGTGGGGCCTCCCTCCCCAGGTCACCTCTCCTTGCCTGGCTTCCCCTCTCCTTCCCAGCCCTTCCTACCACCTGACAGGTTGGATATTTGGTTTTTGAGTTTTTAAAATAAATTTTATTTTTTATTCAAGATTCAAAGTTTACACCTTGCACTTGGTTGGTATGTTTCTTTTTTTCCTTCTTATTCTTTTTTCTTTAGTTGTCAATGGACCTTTATTTTGTTGATCTATATGTGTTGCTGAGAATCAGACCCTGTGCCTCCCACAAGCCAGGCAGGCGCTCTTCCACTGGGCCACCACCCCAGCCCCATATATTTGGTTTTAATTTATGGATTTTTCTTCCTGCAACAAAATGTATGCTCCACGGGACCAGGGATTTTTACCAGTGTGGCTCACACCTGGGACAGGATGAAAAGATCAGTGAACAAAACAAAGAATGAACAGATAGACTGGGAAATTGAGAAGCTAAATAAAATGCTTAAAGTCTGAAATGTCCATGATTCACATCGAGGTTTTCCTATGTTGGAGCCCATGTTCCATATTAGTTCTGTCTTTCAAATCCTGCTAATGCTCCAGGTCCCCCATCATACACACGGGCACCATGGCTACAGAACTTGGGGACTCAGTAGAGTTGCTCCCAGAATGAAGGGGGCCCGGGTGCCGGGCTCTTCCTTTCCTTTACTCACCAGAGTCCCTAAATACTGCAATAGGTAAAACCATTACTTTTCCAGGATTAACATTTCTAGGAGAAAAAAAATAGCCTTATTGTCTGGGGCAGCTGATATTGTTTGTCCAAATACTTTGTGTGAAATGTCAGAAACCATATGCACAATTTACTGTCAGAGTTGGAAAATATCTGAGAGATTATTTTAGTCTAAAAATCCTCATTCGCCAATAGGAGTGTGCAGGCTTCCTCCCAGATGGTTGAAACACAAGCAATGCAGACGAACACTGCACACACAGTCTTCTGTATTTTCTTTTTCTGATTCATAAGATTCTTTATTTTTGTCTTCCTTAAAAAATCAGAAAGCTCTTCTATACTAGAGATTGTTCTACACTTCTTTTGTGTTTCTCGTATCAGTTATGAACATCAAGTACTAAATTATTTCTTAGTCATTTATTATTCAAAAAAATTTATCACAAGTCGCTTGATTTTTTATTTTATCTTTTCAGGCTCAGGAAATAGGACCTTTGTTACTATGTTTACTGAGCAATATTTTTTTCTTTTTGCATTGGAAGTACAATGGTAGGAACGAATCTATATACCATAGATTTGTGCCAGAGGAAGCGGCTGCCTTAATTGCACATATGGACATGCAATCAGCGCCCTGCAGGCATAGGTTCAAGACCTGGGGACCAGGTAAGGGACAGGCTATGGCTGTTTAGCCTGGACAATTGATTGGGATTGGCTAGTGATCCCTGGACATTGATTGGAAAATGTCTCCTAAGAAGAAAAGAACATGCATGGATGTTTGGGGTCAATTTCCCCTCCCAAGAGCAGCAACCTGTGATACTTATGAAGTAAAGGGAGCCAGGTGCCTCCACACCGGACACCCTCCCCCCAGTGCTGTGCTGGAAGGATGAACAGCGCCTCCTGCAGATGCTCATGCGGTGCGTGCGTGGGAGGGGAACTCTCTGGGCATGGCTCTCTCTGTATTTTGCCGGGCAGTCCTGTCGGGAGCCTGAGGAACAACAGAGAGGTGCCCTGGAGGCCCACCCGGCCACTGCGAGCCTGGGAAGCCCTGGGCTCCCGTTTGCCCTGGCAGCCCCAGGAGGGGATGCTCCCATCCTGGATGGGATCCTGGCTGTCATCACAAGCTCAGGAAGGCCTGTTAGGCCAGAAGGCTTTGCCAAATTTGTTGTTAGAAACATTTAGATTCTATATTTACTATCTGGAGCTCACCATCCCTGCCATCCCATGCACACAGAAAATCAGAGATGCCAACAGACGGGAGGGTGGGACAGTCCCTTTCAAAAATCTGGCCGGTTTGGCTATAAATGCCTGGCAAGCCTAGAGCTTCTCTGAGCCAGGCGGGTTCGGCCCTGCCTCCCGCCCACTGAGGATTCTGCCAGGGATTCAGGGTCCCTCCTTCCTGGGGGAGCCAAGTGCTTGTCTGCTTGAGCCTCTAAGAGAATCGAATTACCTGCTAACTGCCTAAACCTGTCCTGCGAGGACAGGGGGGCTCTCTTTCATCTCCACAGGCCAGGAGGGGACAAAGGTGACCGAAAGGGCAGATGTGGCATGGATCCCTGTAGAGGAAGGGCAGGGTGCTTGGCCAGGCTCCTGCTCTACCAGGCTGGTCCTGGCTGGAGCTCCATCCGGCTCCTGGGCGAGGCAACCCAGGCCTGGTTTCCATGGCAACCGTTTCCCTGGTTACAGAAGGGGCCAGTCTGAGGATCCTGGAGTGCAGGGTTTGGGGGGTGAGTGAGGCAAGGCGCTGGGTGCTGAGCCTATGTGTGTGATGGTGTGAGCTTGGGAGGAGGTGAGGCTGGTGCAGAGGCCCACCCGGGAACCTTGCGGGAGAGGGGTATTTGGAAGCAGGGCCATGGCACTCACGGTTCTGCAGGGCAGGCAGAGTGCCTGGTAGAAAGTGCTGCACACCTGCAGGCAGGAGCCCAAGGGCCAGGCTATGTGGCCAGGGTTGGGGCCCCCACCACCTGCTGTGCTCTGAGCCTGCTCTGTCCTGCTTGGATGGGAGAAGCTGGTTTTCGAGGGAATAAGCAGTCTTTGAAGAGTATTTCCTAGGTGCAATAGAGGTCCTAAAATCCAGGGCTAAGGCTCTATGACAGGTGATCACCGTGGGACCTTCTGAAGATCTCGCCAAGCCCTTTCCTCGGTGAGGCAGGAAACATCCGTAACACCCAGGTGAGAAGATGAAGCTCAGAGGTTCCTGCTGACCTCCCAGGGCTGGCTGCTTCCCGTCTGCCTGCCCCAGCCCATGTGCCCCGAGCCTTCCCTCACCCTCAGCCTCTGGCTCCTCCTGACATGGCTGCTGGAGGGGGCAGGAGCCCGCGAGTGGCAATTTCCTAGGAGTTTCTAACTATTTTCCATTTTTTCCAGTTATTTCCTATGATTTAAACCAAGCACGACAGAATAGAACAAACCTGCGCGGCCTAGAAGCAGGCGCCACTGGCCGCCCTGGGTGGGCATTTCCCTTTCCGGCAGCGGCAGGGCCCGGCTCTGAGCCTCTTGGGCTGTCAGATGGGAAGCAAATGTGTCCAGGCAGATTGGAAAGAAGGTGCATGGACTCCACCCACGAGTCCTTCTCCTCTCACCCCCATCACCTCCCATTTCTCTTGGGCCTTCCTCAAACAGCACCATCTGATGCCGCCCCTCCCCAGTGAGAGGCCAGACTTCCTCCTGGGCTGTGCCTGGGAGGCTCTGGAAGCACCTGCTTCCCTGGAGGTTGTTTCCTGTGGGAACCTCTTCACAGTGGCTGGGCAGACCCCAGGGATCACCCCTCGCCACCTTGACTCTCAGACAACCAAATTCATCCACAGAGCAAACCGTGGTCCAGATGGCTCTGAGGTTCAGGGAACCTGAGGCTTTGGTGGTCTCTGCAGAGTCCACAGATGGCCAGTAGGGAAATTCCTGCTGCCATGGTGAAAGCCCTTCACCACACTGGGCCTGAGGCCCCATGCCATGGCTCCCCTCATGCCATGGCTCCCGGGGCCTGGGCATTCACAAGATCTTCACCGCAGCCCTCATTGCAGACAAAGAGCACCCCCTTTGGAAATGAGAAAGGTGAGGGAGGAGTTGAGCTCCTTTCCCTGCTGTAGCCAGTGGAGACTCGGGGAGCCAAATCCTCTGGTTGAGTGAAGTCAAAACCGTGAGAATCTGCCACGTCTATATTTAACTCTCACCCACCTACACACACGGCTTTCACAGAGGTGCAATGAAGCTAATCAGTTAATGTTCATAAAAATATCTGGAGAATAAATCATTACTCATAAATGCTAAGTGCTATTAAGGATTTGGATAATAATATCATGATAAAATAAAAAATACCTTGAATTTGTTGCATGTATGAGAAATGAGTTTGGGGCTGCCTGTCTGCAGCAGAATGAGGCTGTGGCCGCATCAGGCTTCATGCTGCAGTTGTCGTAAGTGACCTGAAGAGACTATGAGTAGAAAGGCGGTCAGTACTCCTTGCTGTCCAGAGGTTTGAATGACACAGGTGTAGATGCCTTCAGTGAAGCTGGTTTTGCAGGTACCTTTGAGATGGTCCAGAGGCTACTCAGGCCAGCAACAGAGCAGGGTTTGGCCTTCCCATGCTCACGCTTCATGTCAGGATGCTCTGCTTCTTTACACTGGCATATGCTGAGACCTGGAATCAATAGACATGAATTTACTTAAGCTAACCACTAGTCACTCTCATTAATCCCAGTGTAAGCAAATGGACAATTCAGATTTTCTAATTGTTTCTCTTTTTGTAGGGCCTGAACTTTAATATTTCATTAAGTTTCAGGGCCAATCAAACAAGGGATTATAAATAAGAATTACTACAGAATTTATTAAAGACCCATCACTTTAGACTTTGTTAAATACAAACAGACTGCCCCCCATTGAAGTGAGTTTGCAACTTACAGAGCTCTTAGCACTTGCTAGTGACAAATCACTGTGCCAGTGGCATTACCCCAGATGATCTGGGGTATCGGGTCACTGTGAAAGCCATCAAGTCTACCCCTCCATGCTGAGGTCTGCATGTATAAAAGTTAGTGGCTCACTGGGAAGAGACTTCTTGAACCAGCTGCAAAGTGAGCGCGCGCGCGCACACACACACACACACACACACACACACACACACACAAAGAAGCAGAAGAAGAAAAGAGAAAATGGGTAGGTTTCGAGCAAACCCGTTCACATATCCATGCAAACAGCTCCTATTCTGAACCAGACCCACTCTGTTTTTAATACACTCCTCTGCAGAGAACAGAAGCCAGCCACGAAATGCCAGAGGCACAAAGGTTCCTTAGATGGAGTCAGGACTGGAAACCCACTTCTGAATCATGCATGTACCTCCACCCTCCAGGGAGCAATGAGAAGCTGCTGCGTGGGCGGGCTGGCATGGGTTTCAGATCCCGCACACTCTAAGGGCATGGAACAAGCTGGCAGAGAGAAAACGGATCCTCAGTCTTCTAAACAGACCAGTTGAAAAATGAATCCATCCCCTAAGAGCTCACAGGCCTAATTAAGATTTTCTGAACCTGATCAAAACGTTAATTACTTTGCACAAACTGAGCAAACATATAGATGTCACATCCTATGAATGTTCCTTTCTATTACTGTCCCGGGAAGACAGATAGAAATTAAAATAGAACGTCATTAAGTGGCAACGGGTCTCTTTTCTCCCTGTTCTTACGCGTATTGGATCTTTACTGATCATTGTGTTTTCTTTACAGCCGACCAGATAGGTTATTAAATAAAATTACTAATATTTATTGAACACCTACTCTTCTTGGGCACTTTACCTCTGCCCTATTATTTAATTTGTCAATAAACTACAAAATAGATTTGAGAATTTTCCTCTATGGGCATTTAAGCTCAGAAGGGCCTAGAACCTGCTGAGCTGTGCAGCTCAACCACAGGGGTCCAAATGCAGGCTTCTCTCACTCTGAGGACATAGGTTCCCATCTCCTTGTGCCACCTAGTCCTTACCAAGGGAGGGCAGGTTCCACTGTGACCAGGCCTGCTGGAAATGCCTTGGGACCTGGGGCTTGGCTGTGGCACCAGGAGAAGACACTTATTTGCACCTAAATAACACTGTTGCCTGTGTCTTCATTTTCCCTCACCTGGGAGTGGGTGAATGAGTCTTTAGAGAGACTGCAGCTACGAATCCTGGAAATGCACAGAGGGCCGTTCACAGAAACTAGTCCTGGCTCTGAGGCCACGGGTTTCCATGAAAGCCCGAGACATCGCCAGCCACAGGCTAGAGCTGGGAGTGCCGGCTGACCTCCATCACCCCTGCACAGCCAGGCCTACAGACGCCTCTCCTGTGCACACGGCACGCTTGCTCCTCTCTTCATAAATGGAGCTCTCTCCCTGACCCTTCGGGTCCTGAAACGACATTCTCCTTCTCTTCCCTCCTGCATGGAGGTCCAACCACCCACTTCCGCATAGCTCTGGAGCCCACCGAGCTGCCCTGAGAACTCTCCTATCTGGAGTCCAGCTGTGGATGGAAAGTGGTCTCCTGTCCCGTGGCTCCTCCAGAAGCCAGGACCAGCACACGGACTCACTGATTCCTGGATTTCGTGTAGATTGCAGAGAGTGAGAACTGGAGTCCTCTGGATGTCTGACCTGGATAACCCAGGGCCACAGGTCAGTTTGATGTCCATCTTCAGCAACCCACAGGCGTCTGTCAGAGCCTGTTTATGCTTGTTTTATACACGGTTCTAACAGACGTTAGAATTTGCTTTTTCATCCTTGTTATCTGGAACACACCTAATTGGAAGGGAGGAAGATGTGTTTTCATTCAGAAGCAGGCAAGCATCAGTGAGAAAGGAACCTAAAAACAGAACAAGAGGCAGAATATGGGAAAAGAACTAACAGCACTCCTAACACATCTGAGAAAGCAACTTGGATCCCGCGTGGTCCTGGGGGAGCGAGCACTGCGCTGAGAATCAGCACACCTAACCATGAACCAGGGGCGAGGTGGCTTCCCTATCCCTTTTTCAAGAGAGGAAAGGGTGCCACAGTTTAGCAAAAAGTGCCAGTCCCGAGGATGAGGCCTGTGTTACATCAACCTGCAGAGAATTCCTTGCTGCTTCCCTGTTTTTCTCACCCAAAGAAATGACTTTGGAATCTGTTCTGCTCTGACAGAAGGCTGGGACAGCAGAAATGGCCACACTGCGGCTTCCACACTGCGGCTTCTGCCCACTTGGGCCTTCCGTCCGCAGCGGGCACTCATTAGGAGACAGAAGCCATCGTCACCGGGCTTCAAACACAGGTCCCGTGGTGGTTTGGTCTTCATAAGGCACCACAGGCACTTTCTCTCACCCTCAACATGAATCATTTATGTGGCAAGAAAGGATCAGTCCCTCACACACGCGTGAAAGTGATAAAATAAAGTATGAAATTAGTATTTCTGCTTAGCCACGGCTGAGCCTTTTATTCACAGCTATTCTTTATCCAACAGGGACACTAAAACACTCACCTTCGTAGCTACCATGTGTCCCCACAATTGTCCTAGTTAAAGCTCACAGCCCTGGAAGGGCCAGGGGGCCACTGTTCCCATTTACAGATGAGGACAGTAAGGCCTGGGGACCCATACGACTTCCACAGAAGTCCAGTAAGGAGTTACCCACGGCGCCACACGCTGCCTATGAATCTGGCACTGGTCGGAGAGGGGAGGCCTAACGGGACGGGAGTCACCCTGCAGCCACATCTGGGTGGGAAGGGAGGTCCTCCAAATGTTGAAGCCCCTCCTGGGTGCAGACGCATCAGTGAACATGCTCCCATGTGAACACCGTCGGGCCCTGTGGGAAACACGGTTCCGGTGGGCAGCATAGTTGAGGGGTCTGGGAGAAACCCCGAGGAAAGGTGCTCTTGGTACAGCGTGCAGACCCCTGGGCTCAGGTGTCAGGGAACACAGACAAGGCCACTTCATCCCGCCTGGAGAGGGGTTAATCCTGGAGGCTGTGTGGCACCAGTGGATAAAGAATTAGTGCCAGGAAGAGACTAGGATACAAGGGCCTGGAGGGTAAGGACGTGGGGGAGTAACAAGACTCCCCGTTGGCTCTCCGAGGGGAGCCTGGGCTTTTCCCTGGGGCCCAGAGTTTCTCAGCCCTGCATTGCAAGCATTTGGGGCCAGGTCACCCCTTGCTGGGGCAGCCATCCTGTGCACTGCAGGTTGCTTGGCCCCTGCCAGACTGCCCTCCTTGATCCTAGGAGAGAGGCCTCTTCCTGCTGGTGGCAACCAAAGCCATCTCCGATGTCTCTGACATCCCCTTGGGGCAGACGTTCCCATGGACAGCGGCTTCCCTGGGTGGTGGGCCATCCCTGCAGACTGCTCAGCAGAGCAAGGCCACCAGGCTCCTTTGTCTTGCCCCTGTGGCGGCTTTGAGGAGAAGGATGTTCTGGAGGCCCAGGCACTGGTAGAATCCCGCTGCAAAAAGGGGTGGTAGCGGGTGTGCAAGAGGAGTTAGACGAGGCCGTGTGGGGAGATAAGAATTGGCAGCTCCCTGTTGATTGGGTGTTGACCAGGAATAGAGAAAGAAGCTCAGTTAGAGAAGAAGAAAGACTGCAGGACAACGTCGATGGCATGGCTGGGCAGATGTCATTGGGGCAAAGAGTGTGTGAGCAGGTTTGGAGGAGGAGCCATGAAGACCTAGAGACTGGGGCCAGGAGTCACGTTTTGGCAGTGGTTTCAGGGGCAGAAAATACTTCTCAAACTCAGCCAGAGAGCACCCTGGAAAGTCTCTGCCGGCCATGCAGCAGGTGGACACCACCTTTGTCCAGGGCTGGTTGCTGCCCGTGCTGGTGCCCCATGGCTACCGTCCCAGGGTCAGCACACACCCAGCTTCATCAGCCTGCAGTCAGACCCTGGAGAGGAAGAGAGCTCCTTCCGGGAAGCAGTGCTGAGTCAGAAGAAAGGAGAGTCAGACCTAAGGCGGCCCCGCAGGCCCGGGCTAGCTGCCTCTCTCCCCACCGGCACCCGGGGTCGCCGTCTGCCCTGACAAGCCTGTCCTCACCCTCATCCCGGCGCGCTCTCGGCCATGCTCTGATTCCCTCTCACACTCGTCTCATGGCCGTTGCACAATGGCGGTCGCCCATCCGTCTGTGGGCTCTCAGTGACACTTCGGTCTCAGCCCTGGGGGGCATCCCCCGAAGGCAGGGGCCGCGACTTCCATCTTTCAACGCTGCCCCACGTTCCCAACTCAGTGCCGGGAACAGGTCGGCACTCAGTCAGCCCTTGACAGCTACTTGTCGGTGACCTTGTCGGTGACCTTGCTGAACACGTGCGTGAGTGACTGAGGGCACAAGGAGCCATAGAGGGGGGGGCTGAGGGCACCTGGAAAGCCACCTCCTGTGGCTGCCCCTCGACCCCAGAAGATGGAGGAACGGGAGATCTGACCCGCGCTGGCCAGGGGCAGATTTGGAGGGACTCCAGCTTCCCCCTCATGATGAAGGCATAGCCTTCCAGGGAGCGGAATCTGGGAGCGGCCACCTTGCCTGCCATCCTGGGGGCCGGTGGCGTTGGGACCACTGACTCTGTGTCACACTCTAGAGGAGAATCCTCTCGTGTGAAAAAGGCCGGAGAACGATGGCTGACGGAAATGGGAGAGATAAAATAAGAGGCAAAAATATATGTCCTTGGTCTTATTTGTAATGATTCAACTGTGATCGCAACTTATAAATAATTCTTAGAATAAAAGTGTTTGGCTAAAGCGTTTTTTGGAAAGATGTTCAGAGTGCGTTTCATGGTTGGATGGGATAGCCTCTTCATACCTAATCTGCTCCACGAGCACAGGAAGGGTCGTGTTTCCAAACAAACGTGTTAGGTCTCCGTCAGTCTTCCAGAGGCCTTGCTAGTTAGCCAAGAGTCATTATGCCAAGGTCCCCATGTCCCCATGTCTCTAGGGTGGAGCCCTCAACTGCTCACAGCCAGACCCCCTTGTAACTATCTTTGTAAGAGAGTTCACTTGTCCTTCCTGTCCCTCTGACTGGCTTCTGGAAGTTCTATGTGGTCTATAATGTCTGCACTTTCTCTTTGAAATTCAGCTGCATTTTCTTGGCACTGCCTGGGTCGGAGCCTCTGTCAGTCAACACATGAGGCACCATCGACAGAGGGAACCAGCAAACCTTCAAGCTGAACAACAGCAACTGATTCACAGTGGGCAGACGGAGTGGGCACCTCCCTGTGGAAGCCTTCTCCGCGTGAGCTGGCAGCCCTCCTCTCAGTCTCTGCCCTGTTGGGGACGCCCTGTTTCTCAAGTGCTCCTTCTTCCATGGGGCTTTCCCTAGTCCACCTCATGGATCTGCGTTCACTTCTCGATCTTCTGCTCTCTTGTGCTTATCCTCCTTTTAACCCCTGTGAGATGAACAAATACAAATCCTTTAATGTGGTAAGAAAGAAGCGGTATTTGCTCCCTGGGGCTGACCTTTTTCAATCCCCATCTCCTACATGACTCTCAAATGAAAGAATAAATCCACTTAGAGACCTCCAGAAAATGCTGCTTGCCCCAGTGTCTTGCCCATTTATACACATTGTCTGTCTATTCACAAAGGGACACACAAGCACACACACACACACACTCTACCACTTTTGCTTAAGTTAACAATAATTCACACTAGTGTCTGTGGGTCTCCCATCTGATGACCAGTCCCTGTCATCAACTGACTGGGAGACAGACCCACAGCTCTGCTGGGTAAATCCCTGTGCCTACCACTTTATGGTGATGTACTGAAATAGATTTTAGATCCCTGCCACATGTTGGTCACATTCAGAGTTCTTTAGGGGAAAATACAGTCATACTTTTCTTTAAATGCCAAATATTTAACATACAACAAGTGCTTACAAAGTGTTCATTTAATTAAGTAATGAATGGATATGGGCTTTTAAAATTATGATTATGTTGGTAAGATCATCCTAAGCTGCAAACTCCTGAAAAGTGCCAACCACCCTCAGTGAAGAGGCAGCTCGGGGACCCGTACCTCCGAGGTGGGAGCTCCGGCAGGGACCTCCCCTGTGTCTGCCTCAGTCTCACTGGCCCCTGAGAGTCCGCCTGGTAGTGGACTCTCTTGGGTGGATCCTGAACCAGTGTCCATCACCCACGAAGTAATAGGGCTGCACTAGCTTGTCCACAGAGGCTGCTCCCACCCCAACACCCTGTGAGCCACCCCCTGAACAAGACATCGCCGTCTGATCATGTACCATTCTGCCTTTCCCGCCCCCGGGGTGACATGCTCCTGTGCCATCCTCCTTGTAGTCCAGTGCTGGGCTGGTGCTGGTTTTGCTTCTCTGATGAATGGAGAGGGTGAGGTGTTCAGGGGACAGTGACTTTCCAGGGGTACAGTGGGCGCTGGATCCGTATTTTTTCAAATAGTTTAATCTATTTTCGTTAGAGGAACCTAATGAGTTCACATGTCACTGAGATCCAGGAAGTGCCAGGCGTTCTCCCTAGGGAGACACCAAGCTCGACGGCTTTACGATGGAGGTTGTGTAGAATGGAGGCCACGGCAGGGCTTCCTCTTGCTGCTGGAAGACACCACCATGGCCCCTTGTTTCCTTTATGGGTGTGTTCTCACCATGTGGTGCCCAGAACCAGATGGCACCCTGGTTCAGCTCTGGAGACATGGCTTCAGGGTCAGGGGCGAAGGCCGACCTGAGGCCTGGGCACTGTCCAGAGGGGAGAGTCAATTCCATGTCCATGTCTCCAGAGAAAAGCAGGGCATCTAGATCCCAGCCAGTGTGCCAACTCTAGGGCTTTATTTGATGCAAAGAAATTCAGAAAGTTCAGCAAACCCACAAGTGAGAACTTGGCATTGTAAAGGAAGCTATGTCAAGAGCAAGAGATTTTGGCTACCAGGCGGACCCGAGAGGAGGGAAGATGTCCAGGGTGATATACAGTCATCCTATCATGTCAGGGCAGAAGAGATTTTGAAAAGGTCAGAGATTGGGCCCATTCAAATACATGATTAACTGTGCAGATGACGGCTGAAGAGTTAAATTTAGACCAAGAGACTGCCGCTCACGTTCGGAGGAGAACTTGAACATGAGAAAGTTTCTGGGAAGACTCTGCCAGGCGCTTTGAGTGACGAGCAGAAACAACAGTGTCTTGACATTCGTTCTGATCTTCAGAGGGAGCTGGATCAAATGGTGCTTTGCGAAGGAGCGCGTAAGCGGGAAGGAGCCGAAAAGCCGAGGGTCGTAGGAGAGCCGGCTCCGCCTGCAAGCACCTCTGCCAGCCTCGCTGCCCCGAGCCCAGGCACGTTAGTGAGCCCGTCCATGTGCACAGAATCACGTCAGGCCCAGTGAGGGCTGCACTACGCATCACAAGGACTGCATCCCTTCTCCCCAGCCACTTAAAACACAATGAAGGAAACCAAGAGGCCATCGTCGCAGACGCCCCCACCTACCACAGGAAGCAGAGTGGGAAGCGCCCAGCAGGCCAGCACCTCCACGAAATGTCCAGGGCTCTCCAGAGGCGCCTCCTGTGCTTCTCCACATGGATGGCACGCTCAACTTCTTCCACCAGTGGTGGTTGAGGTATTTTGAAGACACTCTGGAGCCACCTGACTCATGTCACTGATATGGTCAGTAATAACGAGGTAAAATAAAAAGTCAAACACACCTTCAGGAACCGAGATTTCCCACTGCTGAGGAGAGCCAAGAAAAGGTTTCGGAATTTGATGGGATTCCCCAAACTGCTCTGTCTCCAGCTTTCAGCTGGTGCTGAAGGTAGAAGGACACTCGTCTGCCCGCCATTTGTGGGTACACGATGCTCACAGTGGTTGAGCCTCACCACCCAGCATCATGGATGTGCGCCTCAAGTCACTCAAAAGTCTCATGCTGCATTCCTACTGTGTGCTGGACCTTTGGGGAGCTTGATGGGTGTCTGCACCTGCTTAATTTTCATGAACAATCAGCAAATCAGTGGATTCCACACTGACACTTATATTTGAACCTGAAGGCTTATTTATTTTACCATCCACATTAAGGAGACATTATAAAGAGCTTTTAAAAAGAAAACAAATAGCTCTGAGGACAAGGGAGTAGAAAGAGTTCCAATTTATCATTCGGCCAGGTTCAGCAAGCACCTCGTCAGAAGTCAGTAGCCCCTAATGAGGACAGCCTTGGTACTCTAAATAAATGCACCATCATACTTCATTAACCAAGACAGAAACCTCCTGATTTCCTGACCATGGGCTTTGGCCCACTTAGGGCTGGCGATGGTCTGTGTATGTGGGCGTTTGTGACAACCATGAAGCGATACCTTAGAAATTAATGGTAAAGTGAATAAATTTTATTGTGTGCAAGAGTGGCAACAAATTACCACTCGACACTGCCTTGCATTCATTCTAATTCAGAACAGAGTGACATTAAGACCGATACCGTTGCATAGATGCAGCCTGCATGTACTTGGGAATTTTTATAAATGTAGAATGCACCAAGTACATAGTGATCTGAATAAAAAATTACTAGATGTAGCCAAGAGGAAAGCATAAATGAGGACATGGAAGAGAACCATATAATTTACTGTGTTACATACTTTCAAATAAACTGATGTTAAAGCTATCACAGTGATGATGAGAATCAACTAGCGAAGTATCTGATTTATGATTTGCGGAGGATCCCCTCATTATCCTATGTTCAAATGACTACTTGAAGGGCCCATGCCTTTACATGAAGGAAAAGCATTTAAATTTAAAAACTCCCAGCAAGCCAACAACCTGTGTGGTTTTCTGAATAAATTGTTTCTGTTCTATTGGGCTTTGCCATGAATTATAATACCAATGAATAGTGAATTTAAAAGCCCCTTGTTTTATTTGTCTTCAAAAATTTAGCCAGTCGTTTTAATACAGTAAACAATTGTCTTGTTTTGGAGTATATTACAATACAGCTTAAACATACAAAGTAACAATTTTATAAATTCTAGACCCTAAATCTACCTCGGAGGTCATTTTTGTTAATTATGGCATATCACTTGTTGCTTTAGATATTTGAGCTCTTTTTATAGAGAAAAATGAAGAAAAGTTGACTTACACAGCTCATAATAACTGATTGTAAAGACCTAAAATGCTAAACATTAGCAAAATGAGTTGTAGAAGCTACGCACCAAATGCATCCTTTGGTTAAGGTAGTGATTGGGACTTTCTCTTTGGAGGGAATCACTATTTTATGGTTGTAATGGGTTATTTGAACAAAATTGCCAATCAAAATTCCCATATTTATGTCATGAAAGAGCATGAGATATTTTAAATTAGCAATGATGTCAGTGAATCCAATTGGAAAAGAAACTTTTATAAATGAGGTGTTTGATATACACAATGCTTACATTTCTTTCCTAATTTTTTGATGGTGTTCACGGGGGTAGGTGGCAGGTGGGCTGTGATTATACTTGAATTACTTTATCAAGTTCAGGCAGTTGTGAAGGAAGATGGATAGAAAATTGCACACAAAAATAAACCAAGTAACAATCATTGTATTAAAGCATTGCCTCCATTTAAGGAGGCAGCATAAATTAGGCGCACGGCTTCACCTTGGGAGCTATGCTGCCAAAAGAGGAAGGAGATTAAGTCCAGACAAAAGGGACATGCGCTTACACCAAAGAGAAAGGATGATTTGATGCCTAAAAACTTAAAGCCAGAATTCCTAAGTCAACATAAGAGTTCCTGTGTCACTGGAGGAGGCCGAGGGAGCCTCAGCTGGGCCCTGAGCATCCTGCCAGTCACTGTCGTCCTGGGAGGATGACACTCCTGTTGTGATTGGGCTCCCATTTTCATGCCTAACTCCACCCTTCTGCTGAGAGAAAGCCCTCCTTCTAGCACAGTAGGGGAAAACACCTCTCGAAAGACCCTGGCGCCATGGGCGGGTCAGGAAAGAACCATTTCAGCTTCAGCTGTTGAGAAGCCTTCCTAACAAACAGGAGAACACGGTCACTTTCATGTTCTTCCTGACTCACAAAAGGAGGCCCTTCATCATAGCAGGTGGCGAGTGGGACTGTGGTGCAGATGCCCAGTTGACCGGCTGTGAGGTAGGGATCTGAAGCTGGGGGAGGCCACCCTGCCTCGAGTGTCCATAAGCCCCCATGTCAGCACCGACACCTGTTCACCCACACACTCCGTCTCCAGTACATCTGTGTCCCCTCAGGACAGCCCCCTGCGCCTTGCACCAGCAGGCGCTCTGTCTGCTCTGCAGAAGGTGTGTTCCCGGCGCTCTGAGGCTGGAGACGAGGTGCCAGCCATCTCAAAGTTGGTTCCATTTCCCACTAGCAGAAAAAGAGGGAAACTTAGAACAGGTCTCACGAGGCTGCATGGCAGTGATTCATGTGCAGATATGAGATTAAGCAACCTGCACAAAATACCAGCACCATGAGCAGCATTCAGAAGTAGAATCAGCAAATCGCCAAGATGAGATAAGCCAATGTGGGTAATTTAACAACTGCTTAATATACATTAGAAATATCTACTCTCATCTCAGTGTAATTTGTTGGACATTTGATATTTGAGTCTCGTGGAGGAAATCTAGATAAATTACTATAAAATAGAATCAACAGGAACCAACAATGATACATTCACAGCAAGCTCAAGTGGATGCCTGCTTTTAAAACCACTTCAAGTTCATTGAGCAGACAAGTTTTTAATTTTAATACATGTATTGATTTGAGAAGGGCTATAAAACCATAATGAATAGACTTGGCCATTTGTCTAAATTATCCTCACTGTAAACCTATATACATAATGAAAAGACACTAATTGTGCATATTTGTGAATTAATTCTTTCAACTGATCAAGAAAATATTTTAAAAGTAAGTTAATTTTTACATAATACTTTTTACAAAATCCAATCCTTCCATCAGGAAATTATCCTGTGGTTCTGGGGTGCCACTGAGCCCTTTCTATGAAAGAAGGGTCACAGCAGCAATGATCCAGGACACAGAGTTCTCCTCTGAGCTCTGTTAAGTCACACCTCATCCCTCTCCTGGGACAGCAAGGAGTGTGGGAGTCCAAGAATGAGAGGGCGCTGGGGGTAGCGCATCTTTACCAAGGCACACGTGGGCAGGACTCTGAGAATCAGTGAGGCCCGGGATCCTCCTCTCAGCCTGCAGAGGGAGAGGAGGACACCTGGAGCCTCACCTAATGCCTTCAGAGTCCATGGCTCACTAATACAATGCTTGACTTGCACACTTAGGATCGAAGTGAACTACTTCAGACGGCAAAAGTCGAAGTTTTAAATTCCCCGCTGAAGAAAGACCAAAGCTAAAGTTCCCATCAAATGCCGTCCAAGCAAGAGACTTCTGATAACGTGATTTCTACGTTCCTTCAACCAGCGCCCATTTTACAGAAGATGCTAGGTGACTTTGGTGAAGTCACATCAGCTACTTGGTCGCAACGGGCCACACTGCCACCGTCAGCCAGAACACTGAGAAGTCAAGGGAAAGCAGGCAGGGAAGGCCATGTCCATGGGAAGGACATTCCGTGGAGAGCTCCGTCGCACGGAAGAACCTCACCGTGGTAACCTGGGGACTTTGCCCACCTGCAACAAAACGGCAATGGCCGTAGCTACTTAGGCATATTTCTATTAGTAAGGAGAGGGTTTTAAAGCATTTTTATGTACTGGTCGCAATTCATTGCTTTTTTTTTTCTTTACAGTAAGACAAAAATCAATGAACACTCTTTGAATTTTATGAACTCTCATGAAGGCAAGCGTGAATGTGTACACAAACACGCGCACACCAGCGTGCCTGCATGATGTCTGGACTCGCCCCTTCACCATGAGGAATGAGTCACCCTCTTGCACCGATTGCCCAAGGTTTCTAGGTTCACAGGTACCATCCCATTTCTCCCACAGCATTCTGGAACCATGAGTTGGGCGGTAAGTTTTCCTGCTGGGGCTACAAACTGAGAGCCAGGGCCCAGGGAGAGTGGGCGGCATGCCTGAGGCCACAGAATACCCCAGAGTTCACGGAAGGCAGCAGCAGGACTCTTTCTACCGGCAACCTCGCCTTTTAAAAAGAAGCAGAACTCTGTGTTCCAGGAGGCTAGATAACTTGGTGGAAACTGGGGGTCTCCAAGGTTTCCCCACATTCGTCCATCATACGTTCAAAGAAAGATCTCCTCATGTGCATGTCCTGCTGGCTACCAGTCATCCCGTCACCATGACAAGGGGTACACACGGCCCAGAGGGCATCTCACCACCCCACAGCAGATCAGAAATGAAGTGCACCGCATCTTCACACAGCTGGGCTTTGGCCGGGGGACAGAGGCCCCCGGGAGGATGCTCCCAGGCCACCTCCACCCCCTGGGACTCTGGGGAAGCCGGCCTCTCCAGCGGGTTGGCAGCAGGCCATTCTCACACTTGGATCCTTAGGTTCCAGTAGGGTGTATATAAAAGCTGATCTTTTAAAACTTAAAAAAATAATAATTTGACATTTACAGAAAAGCTGTGAAGGCAGAGCAGAGTTCTGAAGCCCAGGCGGCTCCCCACTGCTGACTCCTGCAAGAGCAGAGAGCACCGTCAGGCACCCTGCATCCCAGCCACTGGGCTCCCAGGTCCCCACGGCTTCGCTGACCTCCCAAATCAGGGCCCCTGTGACAGGCAGCTGCCAGTCTCCCCAGGCTCCCCTCCCCTGTGACAGGCAGCTGCCAGTCTCCCCAGGCTCCCCTCCCCTGTGACAGGCAGCTGCCAGTCTCCCCAGGCTCCCCTCCCCTGTGACAGGCGATCTCTCAAGTTTCCCTTGTTGTGTTTGTGCAGTGCTGGGGCTGGAACCCAGGGCCATGTGCCTGCCATGCAAGCGCTCTACCACTGAGCTCTACCCATGCCCGTCCCCACCCCCTTGTTGTGGTGACACGATGTCATCATGGGGAGTACTTGTCAGGTATTTTGCAGGAGGTCCCTCAATTTGGCTTCAATATTTTTTGTTTTTCATGGACAGAGTGGGATTTGGATTTTTGAAAAGAGGATCTTAAAAATAAAGGGTCAGTCCTGCCACCACTGTCAGGAGCAGAGTGTCACCACAACACCCCACAGTGTCACCTCACTGGGGCATGTCCCTGGGTGTCCCCGCTGCAGGGTTGCTCTCTTGCCTCTTTCATTCTGCAACTTGGAAGGACATCGCTGCATACAGCCCGCCCTTAAGATGAGGGACTTAGCTTCTTTCTCCCTGAAGAAGGAGTAGTGCATAACTTTTTGAGATCAAAAAAACAAAATAAAATGCCAGGGTGTGTGTTCCCGTTCTGAGGCTCCCACACTGTGTTTGCAGGACCTGGTTAGGGTCCCTCTGGTGGCCTCAGAGAATGGATGTGTTCCCCACCTCCCAAGCACCCAAGCCCACAGGAACAAGGTGGTGCTGTGCAGGTGCAGGGCCGGCAGAGCTGCAGGTGCTCGGTTTTGGAGCCCTGATGGTTTTCAGTCATCATCCTCCTATCCAGGGGTCTTAAGGACACCTGAGCAGGTCACAGCAGCCTTTACCTGGCACCCGGGACATTGTGCAGCCAGAGCGTGGTGGAGTTCAGGTTCCAGCACCAGCCCCACACCCAGCCCTAGGTGTGCCCCTTAACTCTTCCTGGAGGGCACAGAGCCCAGGTTTGCAGGGGCCAGAGGGTGGAAAGGCAGCAAGGAAAAGGCCAGGGCCACTTACCCTGTCCACTTAGCTGGAGTCCAGGGGAGAAGCCAGCTGCTTCCCACCTCGTGAAGCTGTGGACACAATCACTACAGCACACCTACTACTTTCCTACTTAGATAGAAGGAAGATTTCAATAGGCACCAGGGAGCAAGATAACCTCTGTTGGCCTTGAGATCTGACTCATGCCACAGGGGGACACATTGCTGTGGTCACTGGAGAGCAGAGTCTTTAAAGTCTCTTGGATCCTTGTCAGTGTGGTCTGCTGCTCCTCTGGTCACTCAAGGCCACTCGCCAACCCTAGCATTCCTCTCTGGATGTGGTGTCCTCAGTCTGTGACAGACACCCACGAGCCACCTCAGCCATTCCAGCCCCCTGAGTGTCCCTTCATGAGAAGGTACCTTATCCTGCCGTTCAGTCACTTGTCACTCTGTCCCCCTGCAGGGCTGAGTGAGGCCCCATGTCCCCCATGAAACAGCACAAACCCCCTTCTCTGAGCTCAGATTGCATTCGGCACCCATTCCTTCCCCTTCTGCATTCTACAGTAGTCTCACAGAGGTACAAATCTGGGAGAAAAGATTTTCTAAACAGTTCTCCAAATAGCTTAGGCAAACGTAGACAGGAACCCTGCAGTCACTCAGTGCCCAGAAGTCGGTGGAGCAGGCGAGTCAGGGAGAAGATCGTTGTGGTCAGATGAGGAAGCACTTGAGGGACTCTTTCTGAAGCACCTTCAGGTTCCTGAGCACAAGCAGGGCAGGCGTAGACATGGGCTCTCTCCATGCAGCTTCATCTCAAGGTGGGAGGAGCACGGGAAAAGCACCCACCTCCCCACACCTTTCTCTCTGGCAGACAGCAGCGGCCAGGTCACAGGCAGCACTGGAAGGGCGGAGGAGCTGAAGCCCCAGGTTTTCTGGAAGGCTTTGGCTTCCTTGATCATGACACTGTCCTCCTGCTGTCTCCTTGCTGAATGCAAGAGTGAGGTCTAGAAGGAAGGCACTCCCTGACCATGCATGGCCAGCGGGAGGATAAGCGCCAACATGCCAAGGTAGTGAGTGGACGGTTGGAGGAGCAGCTCCGTCCCTGGCTGCACCAGAGCTGCTGACCCGGTCCTGGTGCATCTAGGTCACCAAGGTCAAGACTTGGGCAGGTGCAGCCAGATAAGACCCATTCCACGGGGTGTGGATGCGCCTGACCCCTCCTCTCCACCCAGTTCCCAGCAGCCTCAGGACAACCAACGTGTCCTGTGGGCAAAGCTGTCAGCAGTGCTCCTGCCACTCCTGACTCTCTTCTGCACCTGCCCCCTGTGCTGGGAGTCCCGGATGTTTCATAAGGTCCCAAGGATAGTTTCGTTTTCTCCAGGTGTTGCCAAGGCCTGTTGGTTTACCTGGGATGAATCACATCCTCTCACTTTACTCTCACTTTATCCTTTACAGAGGAGAACAGCCAGCCCGGAGCAGCAAGGCCATCTCTGGGGGTCAGTCAGTCCTTCTTCCATCCCCTTAGAGGTCCCCTGGGGTGTCCCCAGGTGTGTGTCCACGACTCGCAGCCTCGGCACACAGATCAACCCGACACCTCAGCACGTGTCAGGGCTATGGACCTTCTCCTTGCTGCCATCCCATAATTCTCACCCGTAAGTGCCCCTTGACAATTAAAGTGAGGGCCACCAAGGGATGGAGTCTGCAAGTGGACACCTGTGGAGCTCTGGAGTGAGGTGCACATCGGGCTACACACAGCCCAGCCAAGCTGCTGCACACGCTGGGTGGGAGGACCTTTCCTGATGGCCAGAGGGTGACCGCCAGCATCTCGGGCCGCTGCCGAGCCCTGGGCCAGAGCTGAGCTGCGCCCCGCCCCGCCCCCCTTGACCCATTGGATTGCTTGCACTGGTGAGCCCACTTTCAAACCCCTCTTGAACAGGTGACAGAACAAAGGTCACTGTTGGAGGTCTCCACACAGCTACATGCAGATGTTGTGATTAATTTCATTGGAAATGCCAACTGGGTCCTCCCAGGCCCTGGGGTGTGGGGTGTCTGGGAGGCTGCAGGGCCACGTGGAGTCCCCTGCTGTAGCGGTAGCTGGGAGTGGCTCTCCCAAGGCACTGGGGGCTCCACTTTGTAAAAGCCCAGTGACACTAGATTATTCAGGTCACAGTTCCCTAGAGCTTGGCAAATAGCAACCGTATTTCCATTTTTTTTCCTCCTAAGCTTAACACTAGACTTTGGTCTTCCAGTTTTATTTGTTTGTTTTGATATTCTCTAAATCCCAGTCTTTGAACAATCTTTTATAGCAAAAAATGATCTAACCAGATACCTTCAGGTCTTCATAGGCAGCTGAATGCATGGACCTCGGTTCACCATCATGAAGCTTAGGAGAGATTGGTCAATTTTCTTTCTAAATAATTGCTATTTGAATGTCGAGTGTGGCTCCTGAAGATTAGCTTACTGGAAAGTCAGTATGGGAGAAGGCCGGGCCAATGCAGCTGAGCTTCTGAGCCCAGGATCAAGGCAGACATGCTTTCTTCAGGCGAGTCTTGACCAGTTCTGAGAAGGCCAAAGCCATTCTTCTGTTAGGGAACTCAAAACAATGAAGAAGTAGCCAAATCTGCAGTGTATGCCTAACACCCACACCTGCAAGGGGAGAAACCTCCTGATCCACACGGGGCCTCAAGCCCCGACAGCCAGGCAGGAAGGGAGTGGGCATGACCAGCATGCTGCCCATCACGGTCCCATCCCATCATCCTCAAAGATCCTCCCATCACTGTGGAGTCACCTGTTCAGTTAAAGATGTCAGCAGAGCATGCTCACACAGAACACACCACCGCGGAGGGCAGACACATGGCACAGCGTCCACACCCCCTAGAAGATAGCCCTCTACCAAGGAGAAACACAGTGGCCCCAGCAAAACCCACTGCTGGAGAAGAGTCACAGAACCTGCCAGCGCGCCAGGAGGGGGCAGCTGGGTGGTGGGCACAGCTGCTGGCCTTGCCGTCCACCAGGCTGCGACCTCCCTGTGTGTTGCAGCACAGCCCCTTCATCACCCCTGGAGACGAGGGCTACTATTATCCTGATTTGAGAAATCGTCTGCGAAGGAGCTTAAGTGGCTTTTTCAAAGTCGTTTAGCTCCAGGAAAGCCCTTCAGGAGGAAAACTGCGGAAGAGAAGGCCGTGGCTCTGTGAGGTGGACATGTCTGTTGGTGCACAGCAAATCACCGACCTCCGCGGCCTACATCACTTTTCACGTTTTTGAGGTGGTTTCAGGAATCGAGGGGCTGGGAGGTTCCGCTCTGGGGTCCTTCTTGAGGACAGTGAATATCCATCCCGCGTTATTCACCAGAGGCGCAGCCGCCTGCATCCCCAGTGAGCGGTCCAGGCAGGAACCTCCCCTTCCTGACACAGCCACACGAGTCACGTAGCGTCCCTTACCCACGTTCTGCTCATTGGAAGTGATCTGCCAAGTCCAGAGGGGAATTAGTCTCTACCTTTTGAAAAGAGGAATGTCAACAAATTTGCAGGTGTATATTAAACACACCACAGGGACCAAACATAGGCTAGGCAGGGAAGTCACCTTGAGACAGCAGCGTGTGGCAGAGGCCGGTATGGAAGGGGAAGTGGAAGTCACAGCTGGAAAGCTAACTGACCACCCAAAGGGTGGATCTTGAGTTCCCGGTTTGATGGGGATAGCTTGGGAAAGGCAGAGGATTTCTACTGAGGATTTTTAAGGAAGGAGAAAGTTCGATTAAGACAATTACATAATAAAAGTGACCTGGCGAGTGCATTTGGAGTGTATGAGGTGACAGGTCGTCTCCGTGATGATTGCAGCTGCATGGACCAGTGTCCAGTGTGGGAAAGATGAGAAACACTGTCCCTGACCCTCTCCAGCTCTGCCTCAGCATAGCCTCCAGACCGGCTGCTTCAGGGCCTCAGGTCTCCATCTCAGCTCCAGACTCCGCTATTCTTATGAAGCAAAGCACGTAGTCGGATATGTGTGGGCTGTGGGGCTGCTGACCGTGGTCCACCTAACCTGCCCTAAACCCCCAGTGGCACATCAGGAATTGTGAGTTTTATCATGTCAACCAGAGGGTCTCTCAGATCCTCAAAGACCATGAGATAGGAGGGCACAATAAAGGACAGAGTGTGCAACAGGGAGGCAGCAAGTCTGGTGGTGAGGACTGTGCCAAGGCTGCTGTGGGGCCAGGGCCACTGAGGCAGTCCCTGAGCTTGCCTGGGGGCAGCCTGGCAGTCAGTCACATAGGACAGCTAAGTTAGAGACTTCCTTGTTCCATGTAAGCCGGGAGCCGCCACACAGTGTGCTCCACCAGGGCGGCGCTAGAGTCTACAGGGAAATGACGGAGGGAGCAGGCAATGCACAGCAAGATGGCCACCAAGTCCACGTCGGGGGCCACCATCACCACTCCAAGCATCTCACCAGCTCCTGGCCAACGCCCACTTTAGAGAAATGGATGAGTCTCGTTTCAATAACTCCTGAGGTTCCTAGGTCGGTATTCCTGGCACCATGCGAAATTATAAAGTGTTTGAAGTGTCTTTCTCCATATTCAAAATGCCTAAAAGGAACTGAGACAAACATGTAAGATGATATAAAAGTTGAAACTGACACGGAATCTTTACAAGTATAGATGTGTATGCATGTACTACATCATAAATATTGATGTATAGCTATATATGTGCAGGTACGTCTATGACATCCCCATGCATATTCAGAATCTCCGTGTCTGTGTGGAGTCACCAACAGAATCACAGTGGCTGAGGTAAAATGGTTCACCAGTCAGAAAACTAGAAAAGGTCTGGACAGACATAGTTTTGATTCCAAAATAGATTTTGGATCAGTTTCTATGTTATTAAACTAAAGTGCACTATGAATACACAGGGTTTTTCATGAAAAAGGAAATAAAGTTGCAAAAGAATACATTCAGAGTGTTCAAGTCTTTGTGTTCCTTAATTTTTTAAACTTTTGATATTTAGTCCGTATTCTTTCACTCAGCTATGGAATTTCCACATCTTTTTATTAAGAAAAATGTAAGAAAAAGCCAAATGAGGATTTGGTGTGTGATCTTGGAAACTGCCGCTTTCCTCCTTGACCGCGTGCAGAGTGCTGGATTTCAGGCTGCTTCTTTCTAGATTCATGCCGGCGGAACCCAGAGCAGAACCCAGAGACAGCTGGCGAGCTCAGGCCTCTGCCTCTCCAGGAGGCGGGGAGGAACACATCTCCATCATGGCTGGCCTTCATGTGCAGCCTGTTCAAAACCGGAACTTGGGCTGGCAAATTCTGGCCCAGGGAGGCTCCCAACGCTGAGCCCTGAGCAGACCTACCAATGTGGTGGGAACAAGGGTGTGTCCAGGTCAGCACAAGGACAAGAGGACCTGCCCAGTGACTGTTCCTCACCATTCCTGTCAGCATCCACTCTATTCTTAGGGACTTGCTCTTTATTCTGAGACAATAGGTCACACTGGTTTTGACCTTTGGTTGTGTGCACAACTTTCCACTGTGAGATGCACATTCTCTTCCAAAGAAATGGTCAGTGTCTCTGGAAGTGATGTGTTTATGAGACCAACACAGGTGTGGACATTTTTTTAAAGAATGCAGTGAATTCATATAACGTAACTTGATCAATCCCACTCTTATGTATGATTGTAACACACCAATAGAAAGGGTAATAAAAAAGTAGCAGTGTCTGGGAGTGGGCTAGGGAGACTCCTACCCGATCCTGCCTGCCTGGCCTGCAGAGGACGGTCAGCAGGGCCAGCGTTCTCCAACCGTCATGGGGGAAAGACCAGGAACTGGGTGAAAATCAGAGTCACACATTTTGAATTTCTAAAATGTTTACTTCTTAAATTTGATGATATTCAATTCCCTAGGCACCAATTCACTAAAATTTAAACCATAACTAGAAGATTGTTTACTTTAGAATATAAAAATATTGATGACAAAGTAATAATAAAAGCCCCACTGCTCTTAAATTGTCAAAGAACAGAAGCACTTCTGTGCATTCCATCCATTTCCAGGAGAATAGCCTCCTACGGAAAAGAAAAAAAAAAGACTGTGCGAGGACAGGATGGTCCCCGCTGTCTTGCAGAGTCAGAGGTCAAAGCTGTGCTACTGAGAGGCTGCAGGACTCACTGGGTTTAAACGGGTGGATAAAGGCTCATGGAGAAGCCTGAAGAGATCGTGCAATTTTAATGCTAAGTGGCTTCGCAATGGGACAATGCCCAAGGGCCATGTCTAACATGACCACCGGCTGATGACTGATGCGAGATCGATAGGGACAGACAGGCAGCTGGGTCGCTGGGATGCTCTTGTGCCACCAGCATGAAGCAGTGCTGGTCTGGGCGTGAACCCAGGGCCAGTGCTCTGATCCACCTTTCTACCACAGCCTCCACTGCAGCTGCGTGGCCCGTGGTGCCCACCAGGACGGGAAGCCCCCAGGAGGCAGTGCCAGAGCCGCCCATCGGCTGCACTGCAGCAGGAAGAGGTGTTCCCAGAGCTCTCTGGGGTGGGAGCAGGGCAGGCACTTCATGTCCACTCTATCTTCGTGTCCACACTGCCTGAGGTCAGCTCAGAGAAGCCCTCACTGTGAAACCAGGGATGCAGCACAAAGGGTTTCCAGACCAGGCATCAGAGGGAGCGGGCAGTGTCACAGAGGGCCCGAGCCCTCCTTTCCTCACCTTGTGAAGCCCGAGGCCACAGGGCCAGTTAAATCCTGCGTCCTCGCCAACATACACTCAGGCCCCGCTGCTCTCGGAACCCGCATCTCTCTTGTGGATCGGAGTTTCTGCCTGGAAGCCGACGCCCGGATGGGGTCCTGGGACAGAAGAAGTCAGCACAAGTCTGGTGAGAGTCAGGGTGAGGCTGACAATGACCGTGCCCACGCGCACACAGGCCCTCGCGATGGCCGACCTCCAGTCAGGAGGGGAGAACTGGGCACCGTTAGCCCACCTTTCCCATCAGTCCATCTCTGAACTTAAAAGCTGGCCATGAAGAAGACGAGCAGGGGCATGTCAGCCAGAGGGCAGGCAGGTCCAGGGCCAGGCTGCGGCCGACACCCCACCAGGCAGGGAACCCTTCAAAGGAGCAGCTCTGGGGACGCTGGGCCACAGGGAGGGACATGTGGTCTGTTTCCAGCTGCCCCTGAGTCTGCCTCAAATCTTATCAAACTGGAAAGTTTTCTAGAGCCAATGGATCTCCCTCGAATTCCTCTGCCCAAGTTCCAACGGAAGCATTTCCTTCCTCCAGCACTGGGGAAATCTCACCAGATTCAGAACGTGCACGAGCTGCTGGCTGTGTTTCTACCTTCTGGCAACAGAGACACGGACGTGGCCACTGAACTCAGCAAAGCAGAATTAATTCCTAAAATACCGTGTGACCTCTGAAAAAGAGGAGCTGTCCTCCCAGGTCTCTGTCTTAGCTACTCCACAAACCAGTGGTCCCCAGTCTAATCCACACAGCTCACCTTTAAACACACACCTGGAGCCCAAGGTCTAAAACAGGCTCAGCAACGGCCTCTGTGTGTGTGTTGCGCACTTCTTCCACCTGACCCCACCTGTGCTTTCCCACTCCCCCGTAGGCCTGAGGTGTGGCTCCAGAACCTTCCAGACAGCTGGAGAGACCCTGCCTCAGAGCACAGGAGGTGAGTGGAGATTTGAGGAGCATTCTACTGAGGATGGGAGCAGCGGGTATGACGGGGCCACGCAGGCAGTGGCTTCCCAGAGACCCAGGAGCACCTTCTCCCCTGGAGCCCTGGTCCCTCTCTCTCATCTCTCTCTGGATCTGACGAGGACACTCCTGCCCAACAGAGGAAGGACACATACACACTGTCCTCCCTGGGTCTCGCCGGCACTCAGTGGCCAGGTGGTGGGAGTGGGGTGTGACAGTGCTCTTGCTGCTATAAAGATTAAATATAAGGACTGTATTTTGTGAGTTTTTTTTATCTATTAAAAAAGAGGGAGTCGTGCAGCGTGGAGTGAGTGCTGAAGGAAGGCAGGGCCCTGTAGAAATCAATCTCCTGCTTTTATATACCCCCAAATTATCCTCATAAAGAAGGAGCCTCCAGCAGCCCTGTCAGTCACGATAAGGCGATCAGTCTGAGATTTATTATGAGTTTCCCTTTCATGTGTTCAGTGGAGAACATCCCACAGGTGTGTTTATATCACTGGAGATAGATGGAGATTAATTGTGTGCCCAGGCGCTGAAATGCATTGACAGATTTTCTAAGATTTAAGCTGTGTGAGGTCTAATGTTGTTGTTTTTCAAGGATTGTCCAGAATGCTCACACGGAGAAGGAATATGGTGATCTCAGGGCCCCAAAGGAAAAGCTAACTGACTTCTCATGTACCTCTAGGAAATGGAGATCCACCTTTCACCTGGAAGCCCAAGACTGTACTTCTAGCGACCCTGGAAAGCAAAATGAGAGAGTCTGGGGTTGAGGCTGTGCCCAGAGAGCTCTTCCATCAGCCCTTCCCACCCAGTGCGACGTACTCACCCCTAAGCTCTAGTCCACAGTAGCCTGGACCCCAGAAGGGAAGTGAGTTAGCATTTAAATGCAAGTAACTTCAAAACTTCAACCCAAAAGAAAGTTAGGCTGGAACTCTGGGCCTCTTACCTCCTGGCGTGGGCATCCCATGTGCGGGGGAACGGCTCCCTTTTGTGCCTGTTGGCTTCATTTGTGCGCAAAGACTGTACTTTTGCATGATGACCTTGCTTTACATTGTGCAAAACTCATTTCTTCTGACAGCTCTTGGGCTCTTGTAAAACTTTAGGAGGAGCCCTGTATCCATGTCTGCTTTGGTCACTCTGGGGAAGAACATACCCAGTAGGTTAGCCGATGGGCAGGGCCTCGAGGCCATGTGGGAAGGCTCTGTGGGTCTCCTAATCAGCCCACTCAAGGTCAGTGGAATGAAGATGTTTTCAAAGCTTTTCTTTGTGCACAAAGAAAACTGTGAAATTAACTGTCCAACCCCAGGTAGGGGTGCAAAGATGAGATGTCTGTTCCCAGGGGCTGATCCTTGGAAGAGCTGGAGACATCGATTCCTGCAGGTCAGAACAGAGACAAGCCTCCCAGGTGTTCAGCACACCCAGGTGGGGGCACCCCCCATTGATGGCCCATAACACATGGGGCATGCGCTGTCCTGGGGGCTCCCTGGGACTTCCCTGAGCAGAGGCTGCAAACCTTATCAAAGAGACTCCACACAACAGGATTTAGAATTCTCCAGGTATGCTTCACAAAATGGACACCCAGCTCAAAAGCTTTTTCTGGGTTAATGACCCAATTAGGCAGGTGAATTAAACAGAGAAAGAGAAGTGACCCATCTCCTGCTTCAGTTATGAGCTCATCCACAGGACAGGATGGAAAATAAAGAGGAGAGATGTGCCATTGCCTTACCTTTTCCTCTCTGATCAGGTTGCTCACTTGAGTCGGTAGAGGAGGACTGAGACAACAGCAGCCGTTTTGCAGCCATGAGGTATCCATGAGGAGGCACAGTTATGGCAAAGATGGCAGGAAGGAAATAAAGAAAGGGTTAGATAATCTAGGTCCCCGGTGACACGGAGCGCTGCTGTCCACGCTGTGCCACTTTACAGTGTGTGCAATCCCTCCATTACTTAGCCATGTCAGGCAAGCATCCTGCCATTTGCATCAACATGCCTGCTGTTGGGATGGTTTTAATGGACCATGAAAGCAAGTGCAGCTTTTGGAGGGGGCAGACGCTGGTGAACATTTTGAAGGGAACAGATGTGCAATCTGGGGTTTAAAATGGTAAGTGAGTCACCACTGAAAACCCCTCATGACTGCATACTTTAAAGCTTAGAAACAGAATCCTCTGATATGCTTATCAGATTCCCCCAAATGGCTAACAACAAAACGGCATAGTAGTTCATGTTTTCCAGGTGCAGCCAGAGGTTGGGCAGGGAGATGAGGTCAGCAGCCCAGGCTGAACTGTCGCTGCGCGGAAGGTAGAGACACCAGCAGTGTGGCTCCTGGGAAGGACCCTGGGGCCTGGCTGAGCACCGTCTCCATGCACTTTCTCCATGTTGCTTCTGTGTGGAATTAAGTGACTTTGTGTGGTTTTGTTCATTTTTAAAATTTTTAGTTGTAAATAGCCATTAAATCAAGTAGCAAAATAAGCTAAAATCACAAAAGCACATCCTGATTGCTGTAAGATAATCCTTAAACCAAACTCTTCAAAAATAACAAAACATTGTTCTCGCTGCTATATTGTTACCAATCTTATGCAATTATATGTGTGTGTGTCTGTGTGTGTGAGAGAGAGAGAGACAGAGAGAGAGTTACTTAAACTACTGCTTTGAAATTCATCTTGCATTTTGCGTCTTTTGTGAATGTTTCATGTAATACATCACTTTTACGTTGAGAGTGTCCTCAAAAGCTCTTGCTGGACGCCTCCCATCCCAAACCTTGGTAATTACGTTGTCTGTTCCCTACTGAGACCCGAGTTTCCACGGGTGCCTACCTTCCCCTGCAGGGAGGCTGAGGGAGAAGACTTTTCTCTGCTCCAAACCTGCTCCTTCCTGGCCCATCACCCCGACGCCCCCCTTCCCTAGTGCTGCCCTGTCTTTTACGCCCACTCAGTACTGTTTAAAAGTATTGAAAGAGAAACGAGGTTGTAATAGCAGCAGGTGGACAGCAAGCCCTTTAGCTGGTGTTTACATTAAACCATCACCCACTGTTCCCACTTCATCACAACTGCAGTGTCCAAAACCCAAACAGTCTTTGGATGCTGAATCAAGGGTCCCTCCACTCATCTCCCACCCTGGATGGAGTCTCCGAGGGTCGAGCGAGCAGAGGTAGGTATGGTTCTCAGCGGGCTTTGGGAGTCAGGTTCTGCTTGTTCTTCCATTGGTCCATGTCTTGGAACAGGCTGATGTGGAGGAGATAAGACCCTAGAAAAGCACTGGTGGAAGTCCCCACCTGTGTCTTCGTCACTCCAGGTTTGCAGGGTGGTCTGCAGTCTCCGTTGGCTTTGAGGAGGTCCCGCCGGAGAGTGCTCTGTGAGGCCAGGCCAGGACCCAGGGAGGTCCCAGCCTTGCATCTCTGGACAGATGGCATCCTCCAGGAGCCTGGTCATCCCACGTGGCTGGCACTGCCTGGGCGTCTCCAGGGGCTGTTCTGTGCCAGGCGGCTGCTTTCCGCAAGGGCTCACCATTCTCACCTGCACTGGACTGGAGATCTGGGGAATGTCCTGTTCTTCACTCTCCTGCTGGCATGCCCGATCCATCACCACGGGGCATGATAGAAACTTTCAGAATGCAGCTTCCCCTCCCGCCCTCCATTGCTCTCAATAGAAACCCTGCTCTTTAAAACAGGCAGTTGTCCAATAGCAGCAAAGGCTGTTGACCAGAGCCTACAGTAGGCCAGGCTGAATGTGCCCACTTTCTCTTCAGCAGAGACAGCCCCAGGCCCTTAGGAGACAAAGGCAAAGCTGCAACTTCTGCTCCAGCAGAAAGGTGCTCATCTGAGGAAATGGACCTGCCACGCAGCAGAGAAGCTGCACAGGAGCCTCTGGCTGCAACACCCCTGAGGCCAGGTGCTTCTTGAGATGTATCAAATGACAAGTGGAGTCCTGGGCTCAGTGAGATGAGGTAGCAGAGCCCCTGGAGGAAGGAGAGGCCCGGGTGATTTGGCAAGTCTAGAAGCCGGCCTGCAGCTCAGCCTGCCCTGACGAGGTCTCTGACCAGCAGGTTCCACATGGTGTCCAATCCACCTGTCCAGGGAGGGTCCAGGGCTGATCCGTGCCAGCAGATCAGCACCTCCTGGCACACCACATATCTCCTCTTCTGAAACTTATTTTTTTTAGCCAGAGAGACTGTCAAAAAAGGCCTCAGAAATGATGAGGAGTGTCCCTAGCACACCAGCTCAATTATCAAAGAGGAAGGGAATCACTCTTCCTCCAATTGACCTTTCTACCAGGAACCCTGTTTAACTTTGTAATTGTTTCAAAATTACTATAATTTTACAAAATGGGCCATGATTTTCTTATAAAAAGCTCAAAGACAGGCTAAATCAGTAGGCCAACTTTAAATATTTACTGTTTTGACATGGAGCAGTTAAGGCTCTGTTTTGATCTGTTACCCTCTGCTCTATTTTAATCTGTTAACATTGAGTAGTTCAGTTCTCTGGTCTGTAGCAAGCAGGAGCCAATCAAGTTGCAAGTTCAAGTGTAATCTGAACGTCTGGGTCCTTGGGCAGAACACTTAACCCCGGGGGTCTGTAGGAAGAAAGGATAATACTGACCCACCCTGTGGGGCTGGCAGGAGATTAGCCAATCAATAACTGTTGAGTGGGTTGAGAGTACGAGGTGCTATGCAAATGCTGGGTAGCATCATTATTAATGCTTCACTTAAAATTAGAGCTTGCAAAGATAATAATTTTTTATCTAAGAGCATAGTGGATATTCCAGAAAGAATCCTTTATTTTAACACCTATTTAAATCATAAAGGAAATGTGTAACGGATACTTTGATCCTACTGTGGAATAGGTACAATAGTAAAGCTACCATTTATCTCAGAGTGGACAAGCTAATAAAAATCTCCGGAAAGGAAAAAAAGGAGTATGTTTTAGAGGTTGCAAGTCCACAAGGGCCAGGGTACCACTCAGTCTAAACATATAGTACCATTTAGATTAGTCAAACTTTAGAATAAAAAAAAAAAGGAATAAACTTTTGCTAAAGATTTACTATATGATTACTTGCTTTCATTACTTCTTGAATATTCTAAAGCTGTTTCATATATCATTGAATGACATAGCTACTCTAAATATATATGGCAGAGCTGACCCTCACACGACACACGAAAGAGCTCTCATGCAAAGAGCTCACAGATGTAGGAAGGAAAATTCACCAGTGGCCAGATTCTAACCGCAGCAGACAACCCCTCCAGTGGATTTGATGTATCATCTATACTTTACAAAGAACAGTTTTAAAACTGACATTTAATTATACCTTGTATTCATCTGAACTTAGCAAATGTGGGTGGGTAGAATTAGTTTATAAAGTCCTGTTGAAAATGGAGCACAACATTTTTTTTCTTGAATATTCCCCAGAAGAATGTGTTGGTAGAATGCTTGATGTTGATGCCCTGGAGAACCTCTAGCTGTCTTCTTCAATGGGTGTTCTGTAAGACACACCCATGTTTCCTCGGGGACTTCTACTCTGTGCACTTGGGACCTTGGGCTGAATCCTGCTTCAGTCCCCACGTGTCTTCAAGAACACAGGTGGCGGTGAACCAAAGAGGAGGCCTAGAGCAGGTCCTCATTGGGGCATGCTGAGAGACGCCTACAGCAAGTGCGTGTCTGGCACTTCTACCCGTTACCCGTAGAATGACATTCAAACCCAGGCATGAGCGCTGGGGGAAGTCACAGCATCCCCTACACCACAAGATGCAGAAATTTGTCCCCTTCTTCACGTGGGCTGAGGGTCAGGGGAAAAGCCATGCCGGCTTCTGAGAACTCGACGTGGGCCAGGCAGCAGTAGGTGTTGTCTCATCCCCATGGTGACGTCCTGTGAGTGAGGATGTCGGACCCGGAGCCAGCCGCGTGCTCGGCTGAGGTCAGCTCCCCAGTGCTAGGCCGAGGGATGCCACCCCGCTCCCGCACAGTGGAGCGACGGAGCTCTTCTTGTTTTTATTCTAAACCAAACTGCAGCACAGCAGTCCCTCTTTCCACAGCTCAGGGGCCTGAGGCTAACCTGGTCTAAAACTATCCCATGGAAACTCTCAGAAACACACAATCCTGAAGTATAGAGTAACTGCTACTATATTTACACGACAGTATTTATTCTATTGTTGGTTGTTGCTGTTGATCTCTTACTGGGTCTAATCTATAAGTTGAGCTGTATCACAGGTACATATACAGAGGACACCCAGTGGGCTCAGGCTGGCTGCTGTCTGCATACCCTGGAAGGTGCACCTGTGACACAGGTGGCTGCGGCGTTGTCTCCTGTGGGAGTGTCAGTCTGCAGGGTGGGCAGCCTTTCAAACCACATGCTCCGTTCCCTTCTAATGTGCCTGGTGTGACGGATACCTGCTCCTTTTTTTGCTAACAGGAAAAGAAATCCAAACATTCTCTAATGACTTGTAACGTTGCCTTCATAGTCAAGCAAATAGTCTTAGCTCCAATTACATTTACTACATCAGAAAACAGAATATGCTTGATTTTGTCCTTTAGACATAACCTAATGACAGACCAATATTGAAAGTAAGCAATTGCCTGAAGTCCATTTCAATTCACAGCATCCAATATGTCTAGTATAAAATAATAAAGTGTTCCTAGAAATATTAGAAGGAACACCATTATTTAATTACCATAAGGCCTTCCGGGACAGAAATAAAACATGATTTAGGGGGATGAGCAGTGGGGGCCGGGGCCGATGGAACTGAAAACACATTATACAGATGAAACGTGAAATGCTAGTGGAGAGAGCAGATCGCGGACCAGCCAGCAATGATAGATGGAATGCTAGAATAAAATAAAACAATAAAAAAGGAAGAGTGAATTCTACAATGATGTTTTGTATTATTGAGGCTGAAGCAATAGTAAGTCATGAGGGAGACAACACTTGAAAGATTAAATAACGTTCTTCAAAACCAGCAGGGAAAGAGTTCGTGGGAAACTTTCTGATTCTTACTTCTGAGAAGATGACAAACTCCTTTTAGTGAATCAGGTTAGCTGATCAACCGCTTTGACCATGAAGGGCACTGGTCAACAGTGGTCATTGACCTTGAAGGGAAGGGCACTGGTACAACAGTGGTCCTCGACCATGAAGGGCACTGGTACAACAGTGGTCCTTGACCTTGAAGGGCACTGGTACAACAGTGGTCATTGACCATGAAGGGCACTGGCTACAACAGTGGTCCTCGACCATGAAGGGCACTGGTACAACAGTGGTCATTGACCGTGAAGGGAAGGGCACTGGCTACAACAGTGGTCCTCGACCATGAAGGGCACTGGCTACAACAGTGGTCATTGACCGTGAAGGGCACTGGTACAACAGTGGTCCTCGACCATGAAGGGCACTAGTACAACAGTGGTCCTTGACCATGAAGGGCACTGGTACAACAGTGGTCCTTGACCATGAAGGGCACTGGTACAACAGTGGTCATTGACCATGAAGGGCACTGGCTACAACAGTGGTCATTGACCGTGAAGGGCACTGGTACAACAGTGGTCCTTGACCGTGAAGGGCACTGGTACAACAGTGGTCCTCGACCTTGAAGGGCACTGGTCAACAGTGGTCCTTGACCGTGAAGGGCACTGGTACAACAGTGGTCCTTGACCATGAAGGGCACTGGTACAACAGTGGTCATTGACCATGAAGGGCACAGGCTACAACAGTGGTCATTGACCGTGAAGGGCACTGGTACAACAGTGGTCCTCGACCATGAAGGGCACTGGCTACAACAGTGGTCCTTGACCTTGAAGGGCACTGGTCAACAGTGGTCCTCAACCATGAAGGGCACTGGTCAACAGTGGTCCTTGACCTTGAAGGGCACTGGTACAACAGTGGTCCTCGACCATGAAGGGCACTGGTACAACAGTGGTCCTCGACCATGAAGGGCACTGGTACAACAGTGGTCATTGACCATGAAGGGCACTGGTACAACAGTGGTCCTTGACCTTGAAGGGCACTAGTACAACAGTGGTCCTTGACCTTGAAGGGCACTAGTACAACAGTGGTCCTCAACCACGAAGGGCACTGGTCAACAGTGGTCCTTGACCTTGAAGGGCACTGGTACAACAGTGGTCCTTGACCATGAAGGGCACTGGTACAACAGTGGTCCTTGACCTTGAAGGGCACTGGTACAACAGTGGTCCTCGACCTTGAAGGGCACTGGTACAACAGTGGTCATTGACCTTGAAGGGCACTGGTACAACAGTGATCCTCGACCATGAGGGGCACTGGTACAACAGTGGTCCTTGACCATGAAGGGCACTGGTACAACAGTGGTCCTCAACCATGAGGGGCACTGGTACAACAGTGGTCATTGACCTTGAAGGGCACTGGTACAACAGTGGTCCTCGACCTTGAAGGGCACTGGTACAACAGTGGTCCTCAACCATGAAGGGCACTGGTACAACAGTGGTCCTCAACCATGAAGGGCACTGGTCAACAGTGGTCCTCGACCATGAAGTGCACTGGTACAACAGTGGTCCTCGACCATGAAGGGCACTGGTACAACAGTGGTCCTTGACCTTGAAGGGCACTGGTACAACAGTGGTCCTCAACCATGAAGGGCACTGGTACAACAGTGGTCCTTGACCTTGAAGGGCACTGGTACAACAGTGGTCCTCAACCATGAGGGGCACTGGTACAACAGTGGTCCTCGACCTTGAAGGGCACTGGTACAACAGTGGTCCTCGACCTTGAAGGGCACTGGTACAACAGTGGTCCTCGACCTTGAAGGGCACTGGTACAACAGTGGTCCTCGACCATGAAGGGCACTGGTACAACAGTGGTCCTTGACCATGAAGGGCACTGGTACAACAGTGGTCCTTGACCTTGAAGGGCACTGGTACAACAGTGGTCCTTGACCTTGAAGGGCACTGGTACAACAGTGGTCCTTGACCTTGAAGGGCACTGGTACAACAGTGGTCCTTGACCTTGAAGGGCACTGGTACAACAGTGGTCCTTGACCTTGAAGGGCACTGGTACAACAGTGGTCCTCGACCATGAAGGGCACTGGTACAACAGTGGTCATTGACCATGAAGGGCACTGGTACAACAGTGGTCCTCGACTGTGAAGGGCACTGGTACAACAGTGGTCCTTGACCTTGAATGGTACTGGTACAACAGTGATCCTCGACCATGAAGGGCACTGGTACAACAGTGGTCCTTGACCTTGAAGGGCACTGGTACAACAGTGGTCCTTGACCATAAAGGGCACTGGTACAACAGTGGTCCTTGACCTTGAAGGGCACTGGTACAACAGTGGTCCTTGACCGTGAAGGGCACTGGCTACAACAGTGGTCATTGACTGTGAAGGGCACTGGTACAACAGTGATCCTCGACCATGAAGGGCACTCGTACAACAGTGGTCCTCGACTGTGAAGGGCACTGGTACAACAGTGGTCATTGACCATGAAGGGCACTGGTACAACAGTGGTCCTCGACCGTGAAGGGCACTGGTACAACAGTGGTCCTCGACCGTGAAGGGCACTGGTACAACAGTGGTCCTCGACCGTGAAGGGCACTGGTCAACAGTGATCCTCGACTGTGAAGGGCACTGGTACAACAGTGGTCATTGACCATGAAGGGCACTGGTACAACAGTGGTCCTCGACTGTGAAGGGCACTGGTACAACAGTGGTCCTCGACTGTGAAGGGCACTGGTACAACAGTGGTCCTCGACCATGAAGGGCACTGGTACAACAGTGGTCATTGACCATGAAGGGCACTGGTCAACAGTGGTCCTTGACCATGAAGGGCACTGGTACAACAGTGGTCCTTGACCTTGAAGGGCACTGGTACAACAGTGGTCCTCGACCTTGAAGGGCACTGGTACAACAGTGGTCCTCGACCATGAAGGGCACTGGTACAACAGTGGTCCTCGACCATGAAGGGCACTGGTACAACAGTGGTCATTGACCATGAAGGGCACTGGTACAACAGTGATCCTCGACCATGAAGGGTACTGGTACAACAGTGGTCCTTGACCTTGAAGGGCACTGGTACAACAGTGGTCCTCGACTGTGAAGGGCACTGGTACAACAGTGGTCCTCGACCATGAAGGGCACTGGTACAACAGTGGTCCTCGACCATGAAGGGCACTGGTACAACAGTGGTCCTTGACCTTGAAGGGCACTGGTACAACAGTGGTCCTCAACCATGAGGGGCACTGGTACAACAGTGGTCCTTGACCATGAAGGGCACTGGTACAACAGTGGTCCTCAACCATGAAGGGCACTGGTACAACAGTGGTCCTCGACCGTGAAGGGCACTGGTACAACAGTGGTCCTCGACCATGAAGGGCACTGGTACAACAGTGGTCCTTGACCTTGAAGGGCACTGGTACAACAGTGGTCCTTGACCATGAAGGGCACTGGTACAACAGTGGTCCTTGACCTTGAAGGGCACTAGTACAACAGTGGTCCTTGACCTTGAAGGGCACTAGTACAACAGTGGTCCTCAACCATGAAGGGCACTGGTCAACAGTGGTCCTTGACCTTGAAGGGCACTGGTACAACAGTGGTCCTTGACCATGAAGGGCACTGGTACAACAGTGGTCCTTGACCTTGAAGGGCACTGGTACAACAGTGGTCCTCGACCTTGAAGGGCACTGGTACAACAGTGGTCATTGACCTTGAAGGGCACTGGTACAACAGTGGTCCTCGACCTTGAAGGGCACTGGTACAACAGTGGTCATTGACCTTGAAGGGCACTGGTACAACAGTGATCCTCGACCATGAGGGGCACTGGTACAACAGTGGTCCTTGACCATGAAGGGCACTGGTACAACAGTGGTCCTCAACCATGAGGGGCACTGGTACAACAGTGGTCATTGACCTTGAAGGGCACTGGTACAACAGTGGTCCTCGACCTTGAAGGGCACTGGTACAACAGTGGTCCTCAACCATGAAGGGCACTGGTACAACAGTGGTCCTCAACCATGAAGGGCACTGGTCAACAGTGGTCATTGACCATGAAGGGCACTGGTACAACAGTGGTCCTCGACCTTGAAGGGCACTGGTACAACAGTGGTCCTCGACCATGAAGGGCACTGGTACAACAGTGGTCCTCAACCATGAGGGGCACTGGTACAACAGTGGTCATTGACCTTGAAGGGCACTGGTACAACAGTGGTCCTCAACCATGAAGGGCACTGGTACAACAGTGGTCCTCAACCATGAGGGGCACTGGTACAACAGTGGTCCTCGACCATGAAGTGCACTGGTACAACAGTGGTCCTCGACCTTGAAGGGCACTGGTACAACAGTGGTCCTTGACCTTGAAGGGCACTGGTACAACAGTGGTCCTCGACCATGAAGGGCACTGGTACAACAGTGGTCCTCAACCATGAGGGGCACTGGTACAACAGTGGTCATTGACCTTGAAGGGCACTGGTACAACAGTGGTCCTCGACCTTGAAGGGCACTGGTACAACAGTGGTCCTCGACCTTGAAGGGCACTGGTACAACAGTGGTCCTCGACCTTGAAGGGCACTGGTACAACAGTGGTCCTCGACCTTGAAGGGCACTGGTACAACAGTGGTCCTCAACCATGAAGGGCACTGGTACAACAGTGGTCCTCGACCTTGAAGGGCACTGGTACAACAGTGGTCCTCGACCATGAAGGGCACTGGTACAACAGTGGTCCTCAACCATGAGGGGCACTGGTACAACAGTGGTCATTGACCTTGAAGGGCACTGGTACAACAGTGGTCCTCGACCTTGAAGGGCACTGGTACAACAGTGGTCCTCGACCTTGAAGGGCACTGGTACAACAGTGGTCCTCGACCTTGAAGGGCACTGGTACAACAGTGGTCCTCAACCATGAAGGGCACTGGTACAACAGTGGTCCTCGACCTTGAAGGGCACTGGTACAACAGTGGTCCTCGACCATGAAGGGCACTGGTACAACAGTGGTCCTCAACCATGAGGGGCACTGGTACAACAGTGGTCATTGACCTTGAAGGGCACTGGTACAACAGTGGTCCTCAACCATGAAGGGCACTGGTACAACAGTGGTCCTCAACCATGAGGGGCACTGGTACAACAGTGGTCCTCAACCATGAAGGGCACTGGTACAACAGTGGTCCTCGACCTTGAAGGGCACTGGTACAACAGTGGTCCTCGACCATGAAGGGCACTGGTACAACAGTGGTCCTCAACCATGAGGGGCACTGGTACAACAGTGGTCATTGACCTTGAAGGGCACTGGTACAACAGTGGTCCTCAACCATGAAGGGCACTGGTACAACAGTGGTCCTCAACCATGAAGGGCACTGGTACAACAGTGGTCCTCAACCATGAGGGGCACTGGTACAACAGTGGTCCTCGACAATGAAGGGCACTGGTCAACAGTGGTCCTCGACCATGAAGTGCACTGGTACAACAGTGGTCCTCGACCATGAAGGGCACTGGTACAACAGTGGTCCTTGACCTTGAAGGGCACTGGTACAACAGTGGTCCTCAACCATGAAGGGCACTGGTACAACAGTGGTCCTTGACCTTGAAGGGCACTGGTACAACAGTGGTCCTCAACCATGAGGGGCACTGGTACAACAGTGGTCCTCGACCTTGAAGGGCACTGGTACAACAGTGGTCCTCGACCTTGAAGGGCACTGGTACAACAGTGGTCCTCGACCTTGAAGGGCACTGGTACAACAGTGGTCCTCGACCATGAAGGGCACTGGTACAACAGTGGTCCTTGACCATGAAGGGCACTGGTACAACAGTGGTCCTTGACCTTGAAGGGCACTGGTACAACAGTGGTCCTTGACCTTGAAGGGCACTGGTACAACAGTGGTCCTTGACCTTGAAGGGCACTGGTACAACAGTGGTCCTTGACCTTGAAGGGCACTGGTACAACAGTGGTCGTTGACCTTGAAGGGCACTGGTACAACAGTGGTCCTCGACCATGAAGGGCACTGGTACAACAGTGGTCATTGACCATGAAGGGCACTGGTACAACAGTGGTCCTCGACTGTGAAGGGCACTGGTACAACAGTGGTCCTTGACCTTGAATGGTACTGGTACAACAGTGATCCTCGACCATGAAGGGCACTGGTACAACAGTGGTCCTTGACCTTGAAGGGCACTGGTACAACAGTGGTCCTTGACCATAAAGGGCACTGGTACAACAGTGGTCCTTGACCTTGAAGGGCACTGGTACAACAGTGGTCCTTGACCGTGAAGGGCACTGGCTACAACAGTGGTCATTGACTGTGAAGGGCACTGGTACAACAGTGATCCTCGACCATGAAGGGCACTCGTACAACAGTGGTCCTCGACTGTGAAGGGCACTGGTACAACAGTGGTCATTGACCATGAAGGGCACTGGTACAACAGTGGTCCTCGACCGTGAAGGGCACTGGTACAACAGTGGTCCTCGACCGTGAAGGGCACTGGTACAACAGTGGTCATTGACCATGAAGGGCACTGGTCAACAGTGATCCTCGACTGTGAAGGGCACTGGTACAACAGTGGTCATTGACCATGAAGGGCACTGGTACAACAGTGGTCCTCGACTGTGAAGGGCACTGGTACAACAGTGGTCCTCGACTGTGAAGGGCACTGGTACAACAGTGGTCATTGACCATGAAGGGCACTGGTCAACAGTGGTCCTTGACCATGAAGGGCACTGGTACAACAGTGGTCCTTGACCTTGAAGGGCACTGGTACAACAGTGGTCCTCGACCTTGAAGGGCACTGGTACAACAGTGGTCCTCGACCATGAAGGGCACTGGTACAACAGTGGTCCTCGACCATGAAGGGCACTGGTACAACAGTGGTCATTGACCATGAAGGGCACTGGTACAACAGTGATCCTCGACCATGAAGGGTACTGGTACAACAGTGGTCCTTGACCTTGAAGGGCACTGGTACAACAGTGGTCCTCGACTGTGAAGGGCACTGGTACAACAGTGGTCCTCGACCATGAAGGGCACTGGTACAACAGTGGTCCTCGACCATGAAGGGCACTGGTACAACAGTGGTCCTTGACCTTGAAGGGCACTGGTACAACAGTGGTCCTCAACCATGAGGGGCACTGGTACAACAGTGGTCCTTGACCATGAAGGGCACTGGTACAACAGTGGTCCTCAACCATGAGGGGCACTGGTACAACAGTGGTCCTTGACCATGAAGGGCACTGGTACAACAGTGGTCCTCAACCATGAAGGGCACTGGTACAACAGTGGTCCTCGACCGTGAAGGGCACTGGTACAACAGTGGTCCTCGACCATGAAGGGCACTGGTACAACAGTGGTCCTTGACCTTGAAGGGCACTGGTACAACAGTGGTCCTTGACCATGAAGGGCACTGGTACAACAGTGGTCCTCGACCGTGAAGGGCACTGGTACAACAGTGGTCCTCGACCATGAAGGGCACTGGTCAACAGTGGTCCTCGACCATGAAGGGCACTGGTACAACAGTGGTCCTTGACCATGAAGGGCACTGGTACAACAGTGGTCCTCGACCATGAAGGGCACTGGTACAACAGTGGTCCTCAACCATGAAGGGCACTGGTACAACAGTGGTCCTCGACCGTGAAGGGCACTGGTACAACAGTGGTCCTCGACCGTGAAGGGCACTGGTACAACAGTGGTCCTCGACCATGAAGGGCACTAGGTTCAACAGTGGTCCTCGACCATGAAGGGCACTGGTACAACAGTGGTCCTCGACCTTGAAGGGCACTGGTACAACAGTGGTCCTCGACTGTGAAGGGCACTGGTACAACAGTGATCCTCGACCTTGAAGGGCACTGGTACAACAGTGATCCTCGACCTTGAAGGGCACTGGTACAACAGTGGTCCTCGACCATGAAGGGCACTAGGTTCAACAGTGGTCCTCGACCATGAAGGGCACTGGTACAACAGTGGTCCTCGACCTTGAAGGGCACTGGTACAACAGTGGTCCTCGACCTTGAAGGGCACTGGTACAACAGTGGTCCTCAACCATGAAGGGCACTGGTACAACAGTGGTCATTGACCATGAAGGGCACTGGCTACAACAGTGGTCATTGACCGTGAAGGGCACTGGTACAACAGTGGTCCTTGACCATGAAGGGCACTGGTACAACAGTGGTCCTCGACAATGAAGGGCACTGGTACAACAGTGGTCCTCGACCTTGAAGGGCACTGGTACAACAGTGGTCCTCGACTGTGAAGGGCACTGGTACAACAGTGGTCATTGACCATGAAGGGCACTGGTACAACAGTGGTCCTCGACAATGAAGGGCACTGGTACAACAGTGGTCCTCGACTGTGAAGGGCACTGGTACAACAGTGGTCCTCGACAATGAAGGGCACTGGTACAACAGTGGTCCTCGACCGTGAAGGGCACTGGTACAACAGTGGTCATTGACCATGAAGGGCACTGGTACAACAGTGGTCATTGACCTTGAAGGGCACTGGTACAACAGTGGTCATTGACCATGAAGGGCACTGGTACAACAGTGGTCCTTGACCTTGAAGGGCACTGGTACAACAGTGGTCCTTGACCATGAAGGGCACTGGTACAACAGTGGTCATTGACCATGAAGGGCACTGGTCAACAGTGGTCATTGACCTTGAAGGGCACTGGTACAACAGTGGTCCTTGACCTTGAAGGGCACTGGTACAACAGTGGTCCTTGACCTTGAAGGGCACTGGTACAACAGTGGTCCTTGACCATGAA
Source organism: Callospermophilus lateralis (assembly GCF_048772815.1). NCBI lineage: Eukaryota > Metazoa > Chordata > Mammalia > Rodentia > Sciuridae > Callospermophilus > Callospermophilus lateralis. Next base: position 2,648,246 of record NC_135321.1, on the reverse strand, counting down.
GGGCACTGGTACAACAGTGGTCCTTGACCTTGAAGGGCACTGGTACAACAGTGGTCCTTGACCATGAAGGGCACTGGTCAACAGTGGTCATTGACCTTGAAGGGCACTGGTACAACAGTGGTCCTTGACCTTGAAGGGCACTGGTACAACAGTGGTCATTGACCATGAAGGGCACTGGTACAACAGTGATCCTCGACCTTGAAGGGCACTGGTACAACAGTGGTCATTGACCATGAAGGGCACTGGTCAACAGTGGTCCTTGACAATGAAGGGCACTGGTACAACAGTGGTCCTCGACTGTGAAGGGCACTGGTACAACAGTGGTCATTGACCATGAAGGGCACTGGTCAACAGTGGTCCTTGACCATGAAGGGCACTGGTACAACAGTGGTCCTCGACCTTGAAGGGCACTGGTACAACAGTGGTCCTTGACCATGAAGGGCACTGGTACAACAGTGGTCCTCGACCATGAAGGGCACTGGTCAACAGTGGTCCTTGACCATGAAGGGCACTGGTACAACAGTGGTCCTCGACCTTGAAGGGCACTGGTACAACAGTGGTCCTTGACCATGAAGGGCACTGGTACAACAGTGGTCCTCGACCGTGAAGGGCACTGGTACAACAGTGGTCATTGACCATGAAGGGCACTGGTACAACAGTGGTCATTGACCTTGAAGGGCACTGGTACAACAGTGGTCATTGACCATGAAGGGCACTGGTACAACAGTGGTCCTTGACCTTGAAGGGCACTGGTACAACAGTGGTCATTGACCATGAAGGGCACTGGTACAACAGTGGTCATTGACCATGAAGGGCACTGGTCAACAGTGGTCATTGACCTTGAAGGGCACTGGTACAACAGTGGTCCTTGACCTTGAAGGGCACTGGTACAACAGTGGTCCTTGACCTTGAAGGGCACTGGTACAACAGTGGTCCTCGACCGTGAAGGGCACTGGTACAACAGTGGTCATTGACCATGAAGGGCACTGGTACAACAGTGGTCATTGACCTTGAAGGGCACTGGTACAACAGTGGTCATTGACCATGAAGGGCACTGGTACAACAGTGGTCCTTGACCTTGAAGGGCACTGGTACAACAGTGGTCATTGACCATGAAGGGCACTGGTACAACAGTGGTCATTGACCATGAAGGGCACTGGTCAACAGTGGTCATTGACCTTGAAGGGCACTGGTACAACAGTGGTCCTTGACCTTGAAGGGCACTGGTACAACAGTGGTCCTTGACCTTGAAGGGCACTGGTACAACAGTGGTCCTCGACCATGAAGGGCACTGGTACAACAGTTGTCATTGACCGTGAAGGGCATTGGTATAACAATGACAAAATAGCAGGTGGATGACCAGAGTCCCTTCAGCACTGGACACTGTTCCAGGGAGACTGGTGTAAAATGCACTGATAAGAAGCGCACATGATCTCGTTAGCAAGCAGGATCAAAAGCGTGCTTGGGGTACCAGGGAGGGACCCAGAAGGCCCCCTACCACTAAGTCTCGGGCCTAGGCCCTCTTGTTTTGTTTCCATTTTTGCTTTTGTTTTGTTTCTGATGCAGGGCCTCAATACGTGTCTGAGGGTCTTGGTCAGCTGTCACGCTTGCCTTGATCATGCACTCCCCCTGCCTCAGAGTTGCTGGGCTCCAGGCGTGGGCCACCTCGCCTGGCTATGCTGTGACGGACATCTCCTCCTGTGGGGGTGTCTCTCACTGTGAAAACAGCTGCTTGTTGGGCTCACGTACCTGACTCCTGGCCCTGCACTGCTGCAACAGATTCTCAAACTCACTCCAGCTGTGAACAAGCCAATCCCTTAGTTATTTTTCCTGATTTAAAAATATTTTGATATGAATTATTTTATATAAAATTTTATACTATAAATTACATATTTATATAAAATTTATATTTTATAAAAATTATGACTAATTTTTCCACTGAATTGAGGTTTCTTTAATTTGAAATAACAAAAAAATTTAAATAAATTTAAACTCTGTAAAGTCTCATAAATATCAAACAACACTTTTTAAAATAATGATGAGCATCCATCAGAGGTGCTAAGTCACTTTTGGCCTAGACTCCTGAGGGTGACTTTCTGCCCTGCATGCCACGGGGCAGCATCAGCGGGAGCTGCCCACACTCTGGCACAGCATGCCCAGCAGTCCTTGTGGGGACACTGCTGGGTGTGGTGGCAAAGAGCAAGAGCCCATACCTGCAGACCATCTTCTCTGCCCAGGTACACCACGGCCAACCACAGGGGCGGAGGTCATCACTGCCCCGTGCCTGGGGGAGGCTGGAGAGGCACACCAGGACTCCCTCAAGCAGCACTGAGTCCCGCGACACAGAGGAGCAGCCAACACCACCCCTGGGCAGTGGATCCATTGAGAGCTTTTCAAGTAACGGAGCCGACATTGACACTGCCTTCCTGGACCTGGCAGATGCTGTCAATGTGGAAGCCAGAGCTGTCTTCCAAGGGACAGAGACTATGACACAACATGAACCTGGGAGCTAGAAATGCACGAGAGAAAAATACTCATGTCCAGAATCCACCCAGTGTCTCAGACAGTAAGACATGTGGGTGGTGGGACTCATCCTGAACAGTGGGCTTTACCAAGAAAATAAGGAGACGGAGCAGCGACTCAGGCCTGCAACCCCAGCAACTGCAGAGGCTCAGGCAGGAGGACTGCAACTTCAAGACCAGCCTCAGCAAGCAGGGAGACGCTGTCTCAAAATAAAAAATAAGAAGGGCCTGGGGAGTGGCTCAGTGGTAGGTGCCCTTGGATCAATCCCCAGTACCAGAAAAGAAAGGAAAGGAAAAGAAAAGAAGAAGGTAAAAGAAAAAGGAATGCCGAGTGAGACTGGTTTCCACTCAGCTGGAGACTCCTCTCACCATCCTGTGTCAGGGACTCTCATGATGGCCAGAAAGGAACACAAGGGTCCCCTGGAGTGTGTGACCTCTTAGACACTGGTCTACTTTCTAAATATCTAAACCCTGGAGATGTGGTGTCTCCCCCTAAAAACGTGCCTCTAACTACAGAAAGCCCCCCCCCCCCGGGTTCCCCTCACCAGTGGCACTGGAGGCCCCAGGCTGTCCCTGGATTCCCCTCCCTGGGGGAGAGCTTTAGCCAACGTCCTCTTCCACCGCGCGTCAGCTAGAGGCACTCCTGCTCACTGAGAGTCCTCATCCACGGGCACCGCGTCCCTGCCCACAGGAGCCCACAGGAGCTCTCTCAGCAAAGGGAAGATACTTGCTTTGTTCTTCAATTAAGCTGTGAGGTTTCTTATAAATCTTAAAATCTAGAGAAAAAATACACTACTTAAATGCAACTGACCTAAATATGATTTAAAAATAAAAAGTCAAATTGATGGATCTGAAGAGGTGCCTCAGCAACCCAGGTGGGTATGTCTGTATGAGGGCGCTGTGCTACCAAGAGACAAGGGTTGCGTGGTGAGGATTATGAAGTGGAGGGGAAGTGCAGAAGCAGTCTCCCCTTACAAAGCGGCCCCGCCCAGGACATGCTGAGCTAATAGATGAAATTAAGTGAAACAAGAACACCAAACTATAAAAAGAGAAGAAAAGACGAGACAGGTAAAAATATCTCCATGATCTCTAATTAGAAAGCAAGTTCACATACATAAAGTTAATGAAATAAACCACAAAATATTATTACTAAATCTAATTACACAAAAATGTAAAACTTCTTCATATCCATAATGTCACATAGAAAATTTTAATTTTTTTTTTTTAGGAAAATAGCAGGTAAGAAAAATATCTTCAACCAACAGATGGACAATAATATATAGGACTTCAAAGGATACTATTTAATAAGAGGAAATATTGTTTTATAAAAGATGATATATAAATATTTAATAATGATATAAAATTCTTAATCATATTAACATCAAAATTTGAAAATTGAAAAATAAAATGAATGATACACTCCTAACCTTGCATGTAATTTGACAATTAATGTATATTCATATCCTTGATGTCAACCCTTCCGTACTATAAACAGTTCTTAGATAAAAAGAAGATTTTGAACGTGCACTTTCAAGCTCACTCATTCCGATGTCCTGCTTTAAAACCGTGGAAGCAGGAGAGTGACTAGTCCCCACCTGGTAATACCCGATGCGCTTCCCACGTGGCCAAGTGCACAGGGCAGAAGGAGCCCGTCCTGAAGCAGGTTCCAGAACCCCGGGTAGGAGGGCGACTCCACATGGGTCAGAGCGTCTCCTAGGTCGGTCAGGAGATGGGGAGATTTATATTTCCCTAAAGTTACTGGTAGTTTCCAAGCTTTCAGTAAGGAAGCTGTGCTAAATTTGGAATTAAAATGGAATGCTGAGTAACTTAAAGTGGTCACCCTGAAGGCCAGCGTGGTGCAGCGGGCGTGAAAGCTCTCGCTGGGCAGGTGAGAATGAATTGGTAAAATCCGTCAAGACAACAGTGCGTCGCTATGAACTTTAATACCCCGTCCCTGTCCTTAGAGCCACGAGTCCGCATTTAGAAAACTAACGAAAGCATATACTAAAATTCTTAAATATCAGAAAACAAATTCCTATTCCTAAAAATAATGAAGATCACAAAGAACACATTATGAAAGCTGATTACACAAAATATGGAACTTTATAATACATAAATTTCATAAATAAAATTTTAATAATGCCTTCTCAAACAAATAACATGTAAAAAAATGCTTTCAATAGTAAGGGCCTTCTGACTATATAATTATGTGAACTTTTAATTTTAAAAATATAACTATAATGAATATATTTATATGGAGATATATATATACACACATATATACATATATACATTTATGTTGGGTATACTTTGGTAGTGATATTTATCATAAGAAAAATTCAAGAATCCCTAAATGTCTACAAATAGACATTAGTCACCTTGCTGTGACCTTTATACAGTGGAGTATTCAAAGATTACCTAGAGAACAAAATCTTAATTAAGTCAAAAATTAAAATGGACAAAAAAGTCAAGAAAATATAGAAATCCTAAGGTACATATAATGAAAGATTTCCATTTTTATGTTCATATGTTTGTACATTTCTGTTTTTTCTCAAATACACTTTTATAAATAAAAATGTTTAATTTTGATCAGTGTGTATAAAAGATCACACTAGAGCATTAATGTATACAATTCATACATGCTAACCAAAAATTTTTTTTAAAGAAAGTTTTTAAAAAGTTAAAAGAAAATACCAGTTGAGGTTGAAATAGAATTATTAAATAATTTTAGTATTGAATTTAAAAATCTGATACAACTGGAGATCTCAAAGAGCAGTCTTCTTGACCATGTTGATTTACTTCTCGCAGGTGGAATTTTTGCCCATGTTTTTTATCTCATTATGCTAATGGGCTCATCCTCAGAAATCCACTTAAGACAAACCATCACAGGCTGTGCTGTGGCACATCCGGGGAGAGGGCAAACCTTCCTCGACAAGTCTGCCAGCTGTCCTTGGAACAGGAAGCAGTTTTGAGGGACCCACCCATGCCAGTATCCCTGCTGGCAGTGGGCAACCCTCTAAAGGCATTTGAATGAAATTACTGCTTATGACATTGACTCACTGAATTACACTCCTGCACACAAACCATCAGGAAGGTAGTAAAATTCACACTTTTCAGCCCAGCGGAAAAGAGATTTGAGAGATAAGCAAAGCTGACCAGGCAAGGCTCCCAAGGAAGAAGCCAGGCACTGGAAGGGTTGGGCTGTGGATGCCCACATGCCCCCTCTACCGGCGCCAAGTCAACCATGCTCTCCGGAGCTCAGTAAGATGATGAGAGCCAGCACTGCCAAGCCTTGCCTGACTCAGCTACACACATTCCTCTTCAGGTCGTGGTTCTGGGTCAAGGACATCACGGAACCATGCATGACCTGAGAAGACAGAGTCCTGTGAAAACATGTCACCTGAAGCCTCAAAGAGGGTCACTGCCTTCACAGTGAATGATGAGATGCGTTGAAAAAGCAGTCGTGGAGTCCTGGTGGCGTGATCCACCAAAACACTGGACAAGGCCTTTCAAATCTGTTCCTTCCCTCATCTGCGAAATGGGTAGAATGATAAACATCTCAAAATGTGGATTCTCAGGGTGAAACTCTCTAATTAGCCCGTTGTAAGCTGTAAAGTATTTTACAAGAGAAAGTGTCATTACACTGATTCGTGAAATATGGCGCTCTGTCCTCAGCCAAGCATCGTGTACTAGAGATGGAAAACCATGCCAGCACATCACCTAGGGCTGTCAGACACCAGGGAGAGGTCCCTGCATCAGCCTGCTGGCCCCTTCAGGATCAGCCTTGACCTTGGGCACCATTAGGGGCCGGTTGACGGTGGAAGGAGACTTGTAGCTCACACCTAATGACTGCAGCATCTTGGTCCTGCACCAGACAGTCTAATCTGAAATTAGGAACTTCTAATTGCGTTTCAACATACTGCAGTTAGAAAAGAGGGTGCCACCAAACACCATTTGGGAGGAAATGTCACAGGCAGAGTGACTCAGGAAGCAGGCTGGACATCTGTGAGTGGAAATGTCCTTCTGAGCATAACCAGTACCAAAATGCCGGGAAACCCACAGGTTGCAAAGGAAAGTGGTTCTGCCTGCTCACAGGTGCATGTCCACAGTTACAGTAGCCTCCTTTGAAAGGCGAGTCCTTCAGATTTACTTTTGGTGACTTGTCTTGTGGTTTCATCACAACCTACATGGAAACTCATGACAAAAGGCATGCACTATGTGCCCGATTAGCAGTGAAAGACGGGAAGAAGGGCGTGGGGGGTCTTTCTTTCCTCCCCCCTTCTTCCGTCCTTGCTTGCTGTCTTCTTGCATTCAATGTATGTCTTCTCACATGCCATGTTTATGGGGACACAAAGAGGAAGCACAGCTCTCTATTTCTAAATATAACACAAAAGTATATAAAGGAAGCACCAAGTTTATTACATGTTTTGCTGAAGATTTCAGAAATCCTTTCTATAGTATACATGAAGGAAAATAGGTGAGGGTGCAGGGAATACTCAAGTCTGGCCTCTCCTGACACTGGCAAAAAAGACACATAATCCGAGGCTGTGTATATCCAAATTCTTCATATAAAACACCTGTCCCAGGTGATAGGAATGAGGAGGAAGGGGCTCTGCCAGAGTTCCCGGAGTTGGGGCTGTGGGAGGAGAGGTGCTTGAAGAGCTCAGTGTCTGGAAACGTCATCACCCGGTGGTTCCAGACACACGGACGCAGCACAGCACTGGGGCTTGTCTTGGATCCCATTCTTCAGATGACACCAGCTGTCTAGTAGCAGGTCCCGAATACAGTGCTGAGTCCTCTGGGGGTTGAAAGGATATGGGAGACATGGTCCCCTCCTCAAGAGGCTTACAGTCAAGAGATGAATGTGGGAGGGAGGGGTGTCATCCTCTCCTGCTGACAGATGTCAGAAAGATCAAGCGACATAAATAGCGTGCTCAGAGGACAGAAATATCAGTCCTGGCAAAGGATCAGCATGGCCTATGGCAAAGGTGGCTCAGGTTGGCCGTGGGAAGAGAAGTCGGGATGTAAACATGGAGGAGGCATCGTGAGCTGGAGGAGGAACTCAAGTCAGGACAAGAGGGGGTCTGGGCCCCAGGACCTGCCGAGTGCCTGCCCTCGGGAGCCAGAGGGCAGGAGGGTTAGGGTGCTTCAGGTGTGGCATGGCGAGGAGAGGGCAGAATCGAGTCCCATGTGCCACAGCTGGCTCATCTGCCCTGATGGCCCAAAGTAGCCGTCCTCTGGTCTGGACGCAGCAAGGGCCAGCACAGCGAAGGCCCAGAGGAGAGCCCCTGAGCACCCTGCGATTGCCCCCCAAAGGTATGACCTCTCAACAGAGCCCGTCAGCTGCCTGGCGTGTGCTGTCCTGTCTCCTAACACTGCTGGGGTGATGTGTTTCGTGGGGGGCAGCCGGTCCCTGAGAGCAGGGCACTGCTGTGGCCCGGGCGGCCTGCCTCCCTCAGCCTGGCACCTCACTGCCTCACCCCACCCTTCTGGAAGGTGCAACCTACAGTTTAAAGGCAAACCATGAAGAGATGACGGTCATTGCACTCACCCAGGGTGATCAGGATCGCATAACAGACAGCCGCGAGAAAATCCCAAACTCCCAGCCTCTGGGAAGCTCGTCGGCATGGGCCATTCTGTCCCAACACACAGGCTCCACAGAAAAAGGAAACCGTGGATACATGGTTCTGCTTTGTTTTATTGCCCCCCTGGATCAGAGAGGACTAATGAAGAAGAAAGGGGGCAAAACGAGCTGGCTAGGTATAAAAAACTAGCCGAATAGGATGGTAATAGACAATTACATCATGCATCGCCATAGCAACCGAACTTATAAAATAACAATTATGTTAGCAGAAGTTATTTGAAATGGCTTTCTTGATAGTTGATATACAAGCACAGTGAAAAGATGAGACAGATAAATAGAAAGATTTGTTCTTTCAATTGAGGTTTGATTCACTATTTGTCTCTGTTCTTGATTTCCCCCATTATACTCTGAACTTCTTTAGAGGAAAGAAATATCCCTTTGTCTCTTTGATGGAATAAAAGCAACGCTTAAACCTCCCTCTACCTTTCTCTGTTTGGGAAGAGCTCTACCATTATTTACTTCACTCAAAAGAAGCCGAGCGCACTTGAGCAGGTGCAGCTTGTGTGACAAAAGGAAAAACACCAGGGCACACGCTTCGCAGATCGAAAAGTAAAGTAAAAATAAAGAGCGTTGCAACAGTGAGGAGCTGACTTCCGCTCCCAAGGCGCCGATGGAAGAGGCCTGAACGGTGCTCCTCTCCAAGCTAAACCTCATTTTTGTTCAAAAGTCCACACCATAAAAGAAGCCTAATAGACTGGATGTATCTTCTCATATTGGATCTTTGTATTCAAATCAACCTGGTAAGTATTTTGCTCCAAAGTCCTTTTAATGTTAAAAAGGCCTTTGTTTGATCTATGGAACTAAAACACTCCTAATAATCCAGGTACCCAATAAACTTGAACTTCAGCCAGGTTTTTTCCTCCCTCCTTCTTGCTCGCTCTCTTTCTTTCTTCCTTTCTTTCTTTCTCTTTCTTCCTTTCTGGAGAAATGTGGAAAACATTAACGAAAATTGTGTTGGTCTGTACAATTTTATCCTGCTAGAGACAGGTTTTATGATACATTTAGCCTTTTAAATGACACTAATAGTCTCCAGGGACACATGGTTTTTCCTCAGTGCAACAATTAAGTCCACTCCAATGCTGTTTGGATAAGCTGAAACAATTCAGTTACTGTGTCTGCTCCTGGGTAGGACTGTGAGCCGTAAGGGACACCGAAAGTGACCTAAGTAATACAGTTTGGGCCAACTTTAGATGTGTTTCAAGCTATTTGCTTTTTCCACGTCTCACTTTCTTATTTTTCCTCTCAATTCTAACAGAAAGGGAATAATCAGGCCTTCTGAAGTGTCTGTGGGGCGGAGGGGTGAGTGGATAATGAGCATTATTAATCACACTTGCTCACCCCCGCCCCTGTGCAATTTGAAATGTGTTTCCCGATAGAACCATCAAAGATTGTTTGATTTATTTACTTTATCTTTTAATCAAGGAAGTTAGAATGAAGACGGGTGTGTGATTACACATGTACCTTTTGCTTGCTCTTCAGGTCAGAGGATTTGGATAGTTGGAAGTCTGGGTTCAGAGTATATATTTGTGTGTTGCTTAATTGTGAAGCTCAATTATAATCAAATTATTGCTCACGGAGAAAGAAGGAAGTCAGAGGAAGTAATTTAGTGAATTCCAGATCTACACATTTGACTTAGCTCATACTTTTAATCACTGGGAGAAAAGTAGCCTTCCAGGAATGTGGCCACTTCAGTGCGAGGTCCCCAGGCAGGATTATTCACTCTCTGACTTCAGATCTGTTGAAATTGCCTTATTAGAAAAATCGCGGGCAAAAGTTTTTCTTTTCTTTTCTTTTTTTAATGGAGGCACATGTTCCTTTGTGCCATGGAAAAGAAATAAAGATTCTTAATAACGCAAGAAATAAATGGTCTCAAGGTTTTGGAGCCTTGGGGTGATACTGTCCCCAGGGTATTTGCCTTCAAGATCCAGAAGAGACTTCAAAGCGCAGTAAAAGAAAATCACCAAACCCAGGAGCCAAAGCCTGGTCTCTTCGGAAGCCAGCTCCTAATTGCCAATCAAGTTGAAGTCAGGACAAACATATTTTTACAGGTAGGGATATTCACAATTTCCTTTTAATGTATTCATTTAATAATATTCAGGAGACCATGGAGAATCTCATCGCTGGCCCAGGGTGAGGAGGAAGCCTGACGTCCCGTTGCCAGCCATGAAGATCCCATCCTCCTGGAACCCAGTTCTGAGCCTGGAACCCAGTTCTGAGCCCGGAACCCTTGAAGTCCAAAGCAGGCAATACATGGGGCGCTCTCAGACACCCCTTCACAGGGTCCTGCAGCTCCACTGGAACTCTGTGCTGTGTGTGTTGGCATCCCCTCTCTGCAGGGAAGTTAAGATGTCCCCTGCTGGTCAGGATGTCCTTGCTGACACCCAGGTGCTTAAAAAGTGTGCCTTAGCACCAGGCCTCCCAGGATTCCTGGGTTCATCGTCACGTGGAAGCTGCCATCTGCCATTGAGTGCACTCTGATGGGGAGCGAAAGCAAGCACCAGAGGAGTAGAGAAACAGGGGCCCACGTGGTGTCCGGAAGCCAGGGGAGGAAGCCCTTGCAGGTCTGGAGACACACTGAGTAAGCCCAGCATGTCCCCCTCACGTTCCCTTTCACAACAGAGAATGGAGTATGTCTTCAGTATTCTAACTGAATAATTTGAAAAAAAAAATACATGTCTTTGTGATAGAAATTAAGAAATGTATTCAGCCAGTGTTGGAGAAATGGCAATTTCTTCAGCAAGTTTCAGGCTCCAAACTGCAATGCAAGATTTTACTGTTTTCAGCAAGAGAGCTATAAAGATAAATGAAAACGTCTTAAAAGAACTTTAAAGTAGTCAGAAAGGCAATAGATTTTTTAATGCAATGCATCTTGAAGTAATTAATTCTTGTGAAACACTTTCAAATTTTCTGTAGGAATGCAATCTCTATGGTAAATATAAAGTGGTAAGTTTTAAACTTATACTAGACCTCAATATGGAGAAGCTAAATGTACATTTTCTTTCTTTCTCTCTGTAATTGGACAAAGAGAAAGTTGGTTTAGTGCCCAGACTAATATTTTATAAGAGAAGATAGGGATCAATACAATTTTCAAGCTAAATAAGCTCTTGCTCCTGTTTTTATTTCTCTTGCTATTTAGGAAACAAAATGACTTCAACGTTTCTGTTCACGTTTTTAAAAGAGCCAAGGATCTCTAAACCAGACGCTGCTGTCACTGCAGTGACAAGGTCCACCTAAACTTCTCCTGGGTGTTAGAATTTTAGAACATCTATTCATATTTAGTTAATTTCACATCCTAGCTAGGTATCTCATTCTAGATGTCTTAAACTTGACAATATTCTCACCAAATTCACCAAATATTTGAACATATATGATAAGCCAGGAATCATGCAAAATACTGAGAATTAAAAATAAATAAAACACTATGTATAGTGGAGGAGCAGGGGTTGGTTAGCACTTGGTTCAATTATCCGTGGTTTCTAACAAAAAAAAAAAAAATGTTGACCCAAGTTGAAAACTTTTAATTCTAGAAAAAGATAAGGTGTTACTGGTCATAAGTTTATTATTTCAAATTTCTCTAAAATTCTAAGTTTAATCTGAAAGCAAGATCACAACAAAATCAAAACTCGGGGGAGTGGTGTTAGGCAAGAGCCACTCAAGCAACAGCGGTGGGAGCGTGCCGCTGGAGCAATCCCCTTTTCTTGAGATCTCACAACCTGAAGAGAGTTGGAAGGAGAGCACAGACTTGGAATAAGCACGTCAGGGGGCCACTCTGACTGCTCCTCTTAGCTCAGTGTCCTTGTGGATGGTCATTTCCTAGAGGCTGAGCATGGAGTCCCAGTGGCTCCATAGGGATCTCCGGTGACCAAAGGAGGCAGCCTGGGAAACTCTGGGCCTGGCAGGGCAGTCACTTGGTTGTTGCTAGGGACAACTCAGCGGGTGTTATTCAGCTGCCTTTATGGCTATGAAAAAAATGATAATTTCTAACCTAACGTGTGATTTGGAGACTTTGGAATCACAGAACCCTGATGTGGTTGAGTGAAGTGACCGTGGGGGCAGGTATTGATTCAGGAACTCTGGCCTCCAGGAATGTGAAGGAATAGTATATTGTGATTAAGATTGAGGCCAGATGTTATGGCAGCTGAGGAAACTCATACTAGCACATGCTTACAAAGTCCCAGGTGAGTGCACAATAAGACTCCACCAAGGGGCCTCAATATTAGCACCCCTGTGCAGTGGAAGGATAGCCAGGGAAGAGAGGGGCGTGAAGGGTGCAGGGGTGCATCTGGGGAGGACCCCTCACCTGTGGTACAGGACCTGCCACCATCAGCTGGGAGGCCCTTCCACGGTGTCCCTGGATCAGGGCATGGTGCCAGGCTGGAAGCCTGAGAGGAGTCTCTGGCCCAGTTAGCCACTGCGTCCACCGCCTGCATACATGCCCTTGACTCTGCCCACTCTGCCTGCTCCTCTTGGACATAGCCCAGGTTCTAACTCACCTGGATTACCTTGACAGTCTCCTGTTCCAGCCGCAGCTCACCTGTCACCTGCCCGTGTGGCATCCCGCATGGCTCTCTCGCCTGACGCTGAGGCCCCTCCACACTGCCCACACCACACAGCTCCAGCCCTCTTGCTGAGCCAGGCTCCCAGGCTAGGCTCCGGCCCTGCCAGCCTGCCCAGCCGCAGACAGGATCCCCAGGTCCTCTGGCACCCGCGCTCCATCATAGGCCTTCCCACTTTCTCCTTCCTCTCCTGGAAACACTTTTCCCAGTCTCCCACATCAGGTTTCCATTAATGAGCTATTTTCTTTAAACAGTGCCCCTGTTGCTTCCTCTTCCATGAGCTCCCATGTCCCTCCCTCTCCCCTTCATCACTGAAACACGTCACGGGGTCATTATTTTATTGATGACCATCTTACTACTGCACTGTGGTCAGGGAGCAGGTGGGATTGGGAGACCAGGGAGAGGCACCCAAGTATTCCTGTGAACAGGTTAGTCATGATGACCTTGGAGGAGATAAAATCAGGCGGAGAGCCTCTTGATTGGTGGAACTGGGCAACGGCAAATACCAGAGAGACGCGCTGACACTGTCACCCCGTGGAAAACTCCCACCCGGCATGCCTCTGAGGCCAGCACCCAAACTGCAGCTTTTCAGCAAGCTGGGACGGGACGTTCCACGTGAACGTGACACAGGAGGACTTCCACATGACGAAGAACAGCTCACAAGTGGCTTTTCAGAAGCATAAGGGTGAGGAGGACTCAAGGCCACCCTGGGGGAAGAGCTGGCCCATCCTCTGCACCCCACGGGCTTGGATGGAGAGTGAGGGAGCTCAGAGTAGGGTCAGAGCTCAGGCACTGACCTGATGGGCAGCCTCAACACCTTTGAGCAGCCCCGTCAGCACCGGCAAGGCCACGTCTGCTCTCTGGTGTGTAAGTGAGTATCATAATCTGTCCCTTCCAGGAAAATTGGGCGACGGGGAGGAGTGGGCTGCACGTGGCCGCCTGAATACCATGCTTCACACCTGTCCATAGAAAAAGGCTCAGCTCATCGTTCGAGAACAGTGCTGGGCAGATATTCTCTGTCAAGGGCCCAAGAGTTGGTGTTTTGTGCTTTGTGGGCCATGTGACCTCTGCTGCAGTACTCAGCTCTGTGGCAAGAAAGCACCAGAGACGGCGTGTATATGACCCAGCCTGGCCGCGGCCCTGGAGATCACCCAGGGAGCTGAAACCTGAACTCCACTTGATTTCCACATAGTTCACAATATTATCCATCTTTGGTTCTTTTCACCAATTAAATGTAAAATCATCACCAATCACAGGCCACACACAGCCTGGATTGGCCCACAAAGCCCTCCAAGGAGAATCACTGTGGACCATTAAGAGTTGGATAAGAACAGCCACGAGGTGAGTCAATCAAGACTCATAAAGAACATGAAAATGATCGAACACATAAATTACAAATACACTTGCAAGTATTAAGGATGAAATATAGAATGTGGAAAACATATATTTAAAACACAAGACTTGTAAATAAGTTAAATTAGAGAATCCTGAAGTGTAATGGAGAATTTTTAGAATCACAGCTCTTCATTCTGAAAAAACAAAGGAGAAAATTTTCACTGTTTAAAAATCATCTTGTACATTTAAAAATAATATTGTTCATTATTAGTGGTCATTTAATTTCAATGGAAATTAAAATCACAGTCATAAAAAACATGAATATCACAGGTGGAAATCTACATAACTAAACCAAATCCACAAGAAAATTTATTTCCCTGTCTAAATTCTATATTGAAAGAAAACAAATGAAGTGTTCAACTCTCGCATTAAGAAATGATTCTGTGCCTTCTTAATATAAAGAAAGCAGAGGAAATGTCATTGCTGTGGACGAGGAAGGGTATGGCCTCCTCCTCTCCTTTGGACAGCGCCCTGAGCTTTCCGGTGGACCTGATGCCAGGCGGCAAAGGCTGGTCGTGATTGGGCTCTGCAATGTCCCCAAAGTCTCCTGTGCTCAGAGATGGGGCTCTGGGGACCTGGTTAGATCAGCAGAGCTCGACCTCATCCCTGGACTCACCCCCTGGTGGCTGCGTGGGCTGAGGTGGCGTGGGGCCAGTTGGAGGAGTGTCCAGAGGGTTTTCCTCTCTCCAGCCCCTCCTCTCTTTCCTGGCTGCCGTGAGCTTTCCTCCGCCCGCCCTCCCACCATCATGTCTCTGCCTTGAAGTTGGGTGACCATGGACTGAATCCTTGGAAACAAGGAGCCAAAATAAATCCCTCCTCCACTAAGTTGTTCTGGTCAGATGTTCTGATCACATAGATCAAAGCCAACCAGCGCGGGCATGTGACGGGCACTGACAGCCCTCCCTGGTGCACAGCCCCGCCCTGGGGAAGAGCTGCACCTTTGCTTCTTCTCACCTCCTTTGTCAATGTCATTTTGACTCTCTGTCAGGATAGAAACTCTGGGATCTCACCATCTGGGTCCCCAGCTCCCGTACTCAAGAACAAGCATGTTGGCAGACAAGGCCCGTTGGCTTCTCCTAGGGTACAGAAGCTTGATCAGTGTGCACGGATCAAGCAGTTGATGGCACTCACTGATTTTAACAGTGCTTCCTTGACTTGACTCTTGGTTAGTCTTGCTGCTGGGCCCCTAGGAAGTCTTGATTTCTGTTCTTTAGGAACATGTCTGCAGACTTCCTTTGATTTCTATAAGTTGCATAATATTCTCTCACTAAAGCCATTTTTTGCTTAGATTACAAATCTATGTTGCTTTCAATTAAAGAATCCCAGTCGTTAAAGGTGGGGATGGTGCCATGACTGCAGAAGAGAAAAACAAAGTTCAGAGAACATAGGGAATTGTGGGCAGTAACACCGCCAGCAAGTGACAGTGTCCTTTCCAAATGCCTGGTCCCCATGCAGAGCCCTTCTGGTGAGGGCGGGATACCACTCCCACTGGGCTTATTCCCAAAGCCACCCAAAAGCTCCACTCAACTGTAGACGCAGTGTTGGAAAAATTTGATGCAGTCAGGTAATTGCTAAAAGAGAGGGAACTCGGTCGAAACTTGAGACGTTCACATTTCCTTGTGTTTTAGTCCCTGTGTCCAAGGACACTGTCTTGTACATAGTGGTCAATAAGATAGATTTGCTGATCAGTTATCCAAAAGATAGGGGCCATTTGAGTTCTGTCTAGCTAGCCAGTCTCTTAACTCAGCTTCCAGGGCTGCTTGGACTTTTCTGGATTGTGCCTACACCAGCTCTTTGGCCTTTAGTGCTTCTGCCTGTCTAGCACTCTTCTACAACAAGCTCTCTGGTCTCCGGGATCCTGTGTCTGAGCTTGTGACGTCACAGAGCTGGTCTGCTGGACCTGCTGCTCAGGATGAGACACTGCGTCTGAAGCCTGGATTCCAGGATCCGCCCCCCCTGGTTCCCTCTGGTGTGCAGGCCTGGGCCAGAGCACCTTCGTCACTGGGAACCTGGGCGTCACCCCTCCAGGAGGCGATGAGACAGTGAGAGGCACTCCTGGGTCCTCCCGGGAGGTCCTGAAAGGTCACCACCTCTTCCCTGGTGACGCTGCTCTCTTCCTTCCTTCAGAAACTCATGCCCTGAGGTGCTTCTCCAAACGTCTACTTCCTGTCCCCTCTTGGCCTCTCAGATTCTGCTAGTGTAGACGTGTGTTTCCCAAAGCAGCGTACTGTTCATTACAGCACCAACTCCTTGGAGATAAAGCGAGTCGCTCACCTTTGGGTCCCTGGGGTTCGGGAAAGTCATTCCATAGTGAGCACTTCCGGTGTGTTGAATGGATGAATTTGTTAATCAGTACACCCAAGGTAACTAGTACCTGTGCACGCTGCATTTCTAATGTATACTTTATTCTACATAAAATATTCATGTCAATAGCGATCTCTATTTCATGCCAAGGTATGACATTTGTCTAAATGTATTAATGTGTTGGTGAACTTGTGGTCTGATGAGGCAGTTTAACTTCAATTAACTTCAATGAAGGTAATTACAGCTATCAATTCATCCCCAGAGGACACTGTTTGGCACAGCAGTAGTGAAAATCGGGGGGAGAGGGCTGTAGGTTGAAATCTGCAGTCTCTGTGGGCTTTGCAGGGGAATCTGGGGTTGGAATGGGACTTGCAGTTCTCATCATCTGCCTCCCTAGCCAGTGGTCAGCTGTTGGCCACGAAGCAGAGCCTCAATGCCCGCTCCTTGTGCTGTCAGGACATGCTGCATTTGATCTCCACAAGAGGCAGCTCCAGGTTGGAATTAAGGGAAAGACGGAGGTCCAAGTCCCCGTGGTTTTTCGTGAAAGTAAAGATCACTACAGGATGGGACCATACATGCAGTGTGTCTGCAGGACAATCCAGAGACACAGAAAGGTGAGTGCGCTTCCTTTCCGAGCTCTGCTCACGTTCGATTCGACTTAAATAGTCACCACTGACTCCCTTCCCTCTGGCCACTCCACTCAGTGCTGGCCAACCATGGACAAGTCATTTCCACGCAGCATCCAAGCCTTGCTCAAGGTGTGTCAATAGCGATCTCTGTTTCAAGCCAGGGTATGACATTTGTCTAAATGCTGTTAATGTGCTTGAGGTCTGATGAGCCAGTTCAAATCAAAGTGAGCAGAACTTTCCTGGGTTTCAGGGCTCCTCTGTCCTGTTACTTCTCCTCAACGCCTGTAGGCATAGTCACTGTTGATGGTCTCCTGCGTTGAAGCTCGTCTGTCACACAGTGGAGGTAACAGATGCTCCCAGTGCTGGCTGCGGAAGATCACACCAACCTCGAGACAGTGCTGGCCAGCTCTGTGTATGGGTGTCATGAATATTAAGCTGGAGGCATCAGCCTGTGCTGTGTGTGTGTGCTCGCACACGCGCCTGTGTCTGTCTGAGCGGGAGGTCCATTGGGAAATGGTCCCTGACCAAGACATGCAAATCCACTCCTCACGTGCATCCCAGGCTCCACGGGACATCGAGCCCGTGTTCTGGGACTTGCTCAGCTTCTGAGTCGTGGAACTCTGCAAAACAGACAGACCTCGGTGGAACCTAACGTGCCGAGGGAGAAAGCCAGACGCAGAGAGGGAAAAAACTGTCCAGACGAAACAATGGCACAAATAAATGAGAGCTGGAAGTCGTTAGTGCCAATGACCCTCGTTCAGCTCGTATGTGACCAAGTACAGAAATGGGGTGGGGATTGAGTTGCTGAAAAATTCAACAGATGGAGAGAACTGGGGCAGATTAATCTCCTTCTGAAAGGCTTAATTTGAGGTGTGGGGAAATACATTTCTATGTCTCATATTTGTAGTTTCTCTGATGAGCAGCAGTTTTTAGTGAGAGAGAATGGAAACAGCAAATGGATTCCGTGGGCGAGAGGACAAAGGACGGATGCCCCCTACAACAGGTCCTTTGCAGGTAAAAGCAGAAGGAATGAGACTGCTGCTCCTGCGCCTGTGTAACAGAGCACAGTGTGAGCCCTTCGCGTGCGGGAAGAGAGCCTGGGTGTTCCTAGTTGGCTGCTGCTTCACCACAGGCCCCTGTCTGGCAGCCTGGAGACGGTGGGCACGTCCCCGTGGGTGGTCCCGCCCTAGCAGACCTCCGTCCTGGGGCATGCAGCTGCACCATCTAGGGAACCTGGGCTCTGGAGACCACCAGCCAGGTCCAACCCTCTGCTCTGTGTGACCACTGTACACCTAAGGACGGACTTGACCTCACGAAGCCTCTGGTAGGATATGAAGAAACACGGTGGCAGTCATTAACAGGTGTCACTATTGTTCTTACTGCTTCCGCAAAACTAATCACACTGAAGGAACCAGGCCAGTGTTGTCCGTGTCTGGCCTTCACCGTCCAGGCACCAGCTGGGTTCATGGACCCATCTTACTGTCTTTATGTCTGCCTCAGAGGGACCTGAAGTGCCCACACCTAAGTCTCTCACTGGAGTCCAGCGGGTCCTCTCTCCTGCTCGCTCTCCGTGGTCTCCCAGGATACAAGATCTCATGGGTCACGTGATCACCTTCAAGAACACCATTGTCCTGCGACCCTGTGCCTGCCCCGGGCTTCTTTCTGCATTTCCTCTCTTCTCCTTGAAACTTGTCCTGTGGACATCAACGGGCACTTCCACTCAGCCAAAGGTACTGGGGGGTGGGCTTCCCTCCACCCAGCAAACCTCCTTCTCTCCCCCCCTGCCTTGCCTGTGGAGTAACCATCCTCCAGCCTCCCAAGCAAAACGTCACATGCTACCCCTTGGCACAGCTTACGAAGTCCTTCAAAGTCTGGTCATCTATGACTTTTCCAGCCTCACAGGAGTAAGTACACGAGCAGCACTGCCCACCCACCCCCCGCCAAAAAAAAAACAACAAAAAAAACCACGAGAATGAAGAAATGTATTCATGCAATATTCATGCAACAAATTATCACCATTAAAGCATACGATGCAGAGAATCAAGTGCAGACCAGGCACCTACCTGCTGGGTGAGAAGTCGGGAAGCTGGTGGGAACTTCAAGGGATGCTCTCTGGTCCTGGTGCCCAAACATGGTGGGAAATCTGTTTCATGCCCTTGGACTCTGATAGCCCATCTCTACTGTGCAAGCCACGGGTAGACTGTTTACTATGTAAGGAAGACAGGCTGGCAGCAAAACCTCCACAGGGTGAGAGAGATGGAACTGCGGGCAAGGAAGCAAGGCTGGACAGTGGGGAGGACACTGCCGGGAAGGAGGCAGTAGGTCAGGGGAGCAACCAGAAAGTGCACCATGGAGAAGCATTGTGGGGAAAGGGTCATTGCAGGAATGGCGGGTTAGGACTTGGGGGCAGGGAGAAGGTCTACAATCAGGAGGCGGAGCACAGGAGCAAACTCAAGTCCTGAGTTGGACAGGCAGGGGCAGGGGAAAGTGTGAGAGGTGCGAGCTCGTCATCTCAGACTTGCACCAATGGCGAGTGGCTGCATCTCTCCGCATCGCTGCCAGCTTTCGATGCTGTCACTGGTTTATTATGGCTGCTTTAACAAGTGTGTCCTGGTATCTCAGATGCTCCTAATTTGCGTTTTCTAAGGCTGGTGATGTTGAACATCTTTCTTGTGCTTATTTTTCATTTGTGTACCCTTCTCAGTGAAAGGTCTACTCTCATCATTTCCCCTCTTTCCTTCAGGTGGGTTTGGAAAATTCTCTATGAATTTGCAGGAGGAGTCCTTCATCAGATGTGACTTGTGGTGGTCTGTCCATCTTTGTCGCAGGGCTTTCCACAGAGCTAACCTGCAACTTCCCGGTGCTTCCCTCTTGAGAACTGAGTGGCGGGTCCTTTCATCCAGCTTCTGTCCTGAAAATGTCCTTCCACGTGTCCTCTGAGAAGGTTCACAAGGAAGTGCTGTCCATTTGGGTCTCGTCCATTCTGAGTCACCTGGGCAGGAGGTGAGGTCCAGCTCAAGGTTCTGCCTTTCCTGGGGAAGGCTTTCCTCCTCCCCTGAGTCACTGCAGCACCTTGGTGAAAGCCAGTCGGCCACACTGGTGTAGGACCCTCACGGTCCCCCATTGCTCCGAGGACCTGTATGTGCAGGCTCTGCTCATGCCCCCGTCTCCAACTTCAAAGTTATTTTAGCTTTTCTCAGGCCTGTACTAAAATGTGTACATTTTAGAATAACCTTGTCTTCATTTATAAAGTCTTACTGGAAATTTGGTGAAAATTGTCTTAGGCATAAATATGAATTTAGGAAGAATTCATATCTTTTCTACCTTGAATTCTCCAATTCATGAGCAAAGATTTCTCCATTTCTTTAGATTTTCTTTGATTTATTTCTGTTAGCAACATTCTATAATTTTTGGCATGCAAGTACTTTGTTATCTTTCCACCATTTATATTTTGGAAGCTCCTGTCAGTGGTATTGTGTTTGTAGTTTGGGTCTCCACATCCATCTTAGTATGTAGAAGGGCACTTGATTTTTCACACTGGTTTGGCATCCCGTGAACTTGGAGGTCAGCCCTAGGAGGTTCCTTTTGGTAGATTCCTTAACATCTCATACCCAATCATGCACTCTACAAAGAGAGATGGGTTTATTCCATTTTCTGATCCATATGCACTCTCCTCCCTTGTCTCTCCTTATTTGATGGCTAGAATTCCCAGCATCCTGGTGGGCCATAGCTGTGAGCAGGGCATCCTGGCCAAATGCTCAGTGGTAGGGAAAGCCCACACTCTTCCTTCATTAGCCATGTTGCCAGCTCTGCATTTAGTAGGTGGACATTCTTCATCAAGCTGAGAGCATTCACCTCTACCCTAATTTTCTGGCCATTTTTATCATTCCTGGGTATTGAGTTTTGTCAAATATGGTTTTGCCTTAATTGATATGATCATGTGATTTTTCTTCTTCAGCTCCTATGCTAGAGAGCTTTTCATCACCGTGACACATGCCTGAGATAAACAGCTCAAAGGAGGAAAGGTTTGTCTTGGTTCACAGTTTCAGAGGGTTCCTCCCTTGTCTGTTGGCTGCATCACTCTGGGTCTGAGAATGCAGGGCATCATGGCGGGTGGGCAGGATAGAGCAGAGCTCTCAGCTCACAGCAGCCCAGAAACAGAGCAAGAGGGAGGGAGAGACCAGGAGCAAGATGTGTCCCCAAGGGCACACCCCCAGTGATCATTCCTCCAACCATGTCCCACCTGCCCACAGTTCCCACCATCTCCCAGGAGTCCATTCAGTTATCAATGGATTAATCCACAGATGAGGTCAGAGCCCCCCTAATCCAATCACTCCCCCAAAGCCACACCTATGGACACTGCTGGGCTGGGGACCCTGCCTTCAACACAGGAGCCTTTGGGGGAATATTCCAGATCTAAACCATAACAATTCATTACTACAGTAAATTACATTTATAATATTTTAAAGCATTAGCCCAGGCTAGCTTCCCTGAAATAAGACCCACTTACATGTATGTTGTATGTTGCTGAATTGTGTCTGGAGTACTCTGATGACGACTGTGGCCTATGTTCCTGAGATGTGCCCGGGAGGTCTGCAGCTGGCTGGCTTGGTTTTTGTCAGTGTTATTGATTTTTGTTTGAGTGTTAGATGTCTCACGGATTTTCTGTGTTATTATTCTGTTTTCAGTTTCACTGATTTCTGCTCTTATCTTCATTACTTCCTTCTCCTTTTGTTCTCCCTTTTTAGCTTCATGCACGAAAGCTTAGGTTCTTCCAGGGTTTTCTTCTGTTCTCCGATGTCTTTTTGTGCACTGAAGCTCCCTCTCAACAGCACCTCAGCGGTGTCCCACAGACTTCGTGGAAGGGTTCATTTTTATTTAGCTCATTTTCACCCATTATTTTCCCTGAGACTTCCTCTTTGGCTCAGGGGTTATTGAAGGTGTGACGTTTTGTTTCTGTTGTGGATTTCCGGCTTGATCCTGCTCCTGTGGTGGGCAAAAACCGTTTCACGGATCCAGAGATGGTCCACCTCTTGTATCTTCAGCAGGAGCTTGGAAAGCTGTGCCTTCTGCTGTCGTTTGCCAACATAGTTGGTAAAGTTGATTGGATTCTGCTGGGTGACAATGGTGTTAAATCCTTCCATGTTCTTGATGACATTTTCTCTAGTCATTCAAGTAATCAGTGAGAAAGGGGTTCGAATTTTCCAACTGGAATTATGAATTTGTCTCTTTCTCCTTTCAGTGTTATCCATTTTGGCCCCACAAATTTTATATTTCTGATGTTTGATGCAACTGAATTGCTCTTTTTGATGAGCTGATCTTACTATTCACGGGGCCCCTTTCTGTTCTGTGGTTTGCTTTACTCTGAGATACACTTTACTGGGCACTAATGAGCCACTCCTCTTCTCTCTTATGTTCATATGGAATATAGTTTTTGTCCTTTTAGTTTCCACCTACCTGTGTCATTACACTGGAAGCAAGATTCCTACAGATGAAATATAGTCAGGTCATCTTTTAAGTTCATTCTGTTGACTTCTGACTTTGGTACCTTTGATTAGACCTGGGTGTGGATGTAATTAAGACAGCAGGGCTGCAGTCTGCACTTTGGGTTTATATATATATATATATATATATATATATATATATATATATATATATATATCTGCAATATTCATTCCCTCTGTTTTGGGTCTTTGTTTTCTTTCCCCTGCTTCCCTATGGGTCATCTGGGTTTTTTATGCATCTATTATAATTATAAGCAGAGCTTTGCATCGATTTTTAGTGGCCGCTCTGGGTGGCGCATTGGGTATACTTATCAGTCTGCTGGTGTCGGCACTTCCCACCGAGACTGCAGGAGAGTCCTCGTCCCCATTATCCTGTGGCAAACATCCCTCTGCACTCACTCAGAACGGCGTCAGACAACGCCGCAGCTTTGGCTCTGACTGTCATCCGTACGCTGGAGAACTCAAGAGGAGAAAGTCATCTCGGGTACTGACTCACAGTTTTGCTTTCTGCCGTGAACTTTTTTTTCCATTCCAGATATTCACGTTTCTTTCCTTCACCACTGACTTTTCTTAGAGAAGTTCCCTCAGCCATACCAAGGCCGGACTGCTGGGGACAAATTCCTAGTTTTCCTTCGTCTGGATGTCTCGATTCCTCCGTCATTACAGATGAATCTTCTTGAATAGAGGATTCTGGTTCTTCCCTCTCAACCCTGGGAAAACCCACTGCCCTCTTCCTCCAGTTCCCTCCAAGAGACCCCCTCACATGAGCTGCAAGCAGCATGTTTCCATGTCTCTAATTTTGAGATCTTTTCTTTGTCTTGAGTCTTCACGAGTGCGACTATGTAGTGTCTTCTTGTGGATTTATTTGCATTTACATTGTTGAGGTGTCTTAGCTTCTTGAATCTAAAGTTTACTTATTTCCTCAGATGGTAAGGTTTTCCTCATTATCTCTTTGATCTAAGGATTTCCCAGACCTCTCCTCTTTCTTCTCTCCTCTGGGATGTTGATGGCACAGATGTTGATCTTTTGCTCAATCCTATAGGTTGTTTAGGTTCTGCTCACTTTTTAATTACTTTTTTTTCAGTTATCTTGTCTTTGTTGTACAAACATAGTACTTTCTATTCTGTCAGATTCACTGATTCTTCCTTCTCAGTCCTTCTCCCTCCACCATTGAGTCTACCCATTTTTAAATTTTGATTGTGAATTTTCCATTTCTAAGATTGTGAAGTTCTTCTTGTTTCCATCTTCTGCCTTGTGGTTGAAACAGTGTCTGTGTTTGCTGAGGTTGTCTATATTTTCATCTGCATGGACATGTCTGTGATGGCCCCTGAAGAATATTTTTGAGGTGCTACTTCAGAATTCTTGTCAGATAATGAACATCTCTGTCACCTCAATGTTGGTGCATGTGGATGACCTTTTGTCATTCAAACTGAGACTCTCCTGGCTCTTGATGAGTTGAGCTACTATTTGCTTTTTAAACAAAGGCACTGGTAACTGCATACTATGTGCCTCCAGATCTTATCTGAGCTGTCTATTTTAGCTGGCGTTTCTGCCGTTTCTCTGATGGGGGCCGACAGCACCCTGGCTGAAGGGGGGCAGTGACCTCCACAGTGCAGAGGGACTGGGGCCCTTGATACTGCTCATGAGGTGGGTCTAGGTGCCCACTCACCTGTGCTGGCCAGGTGGTGGTTTTCTGTGTACTTGGTTGGTGTATAGAGGGTAACATCTACAAGCCCCCTGCCTTCCCAGGTCATTGAGCGTGGGCTTTACTGGGCCTTCTCTGTGTATGCAGTTGTACTTCTGAGTCACTGGCTCCTTCAGCCGAGTCTGGGACGAGGCAAAAGGCAAACCCACACAGTGCACCAAGCATCTTCCCTTGGGCACCAAGGTCCCTGACTTGTGTGACCCTCACTGCAGAGTTTTCCTGTTTGTTATATGTACAGTGTCCAGGGTTTTCTGTTGTGTTAGAGAGAAGTATAGGGAGCCATGTTGCCACAACATCTGGAAGTGGATGTCCCGTGGGTCCGTTTTGAAATATGTTTTCAGACATTTAAAAATTCTCAAAATTATACCCTATTTTATGGTCATGAGGCACTAATCTCAGAAATAAAGAGCAGAGCTTTAACAAACCTCAACCCTCTGATTAACAAATAACTAAATAACACAAATTAAGAGAAATAAAATAATTATAGGACATTTAAAACTAATGATAACAAAAAATTTGTACCAGGTTGTCAAAGATACAGTCCCAGGGAAATCTATAGGTATGTCGCATTAATATTTAAGCAGGAAAATCTGAGAATCAATTACTTAAATGTTTAAGTCAGTAGGTTTTCAAGTGAGAACAGGGAAGATAAGAGAAAGAAAATAAAGATAAAACAGAGATCAATGAGTCAGAAACTAAGAAAAAAAGAACTTGTACTTTTAAAGATACATTCAAATTCTCATAACCTCCAAATACATAGACAAAAATTTGACAGAAATACTCAAGACATTAAGTACTTAATTCCCATAAATATAGAAAATTATTTTAAAAGGAATTGTTATTATAGAGAGATAAATATTTTGAATTATTAAGAATACATTTAAAAATTTTACATTAATAGTAGTGATACTCTTATAAAAGCAATTATTCTTTAGAAGAAAATTTCTGAAGTTGTCTTACAAAAAATAAGAAAGTCTTCAAAGAGTAAAACTGAAGTGAATACAACAGAAACAATCTTGAAACTATCTTTAACTTCAGATGTGTTTTCTACTTGCAAGAACAGGAAATCCTCACACCTTTGTAAGTATGGGTGGCGTATTGAAGCAGAAGGGGTTCCTCAGTCCTGGCTCACCCCCCGCACAGGGAACTGGGACGGGCCCATGGGTGCCCCACCCTCAGAGAGCTGGCACCCAACAGGAGGTGAACACAAACACAGGGCCACAGGTACAGACGGAGCCTGCCCCGGCCTGATGCAGGGGTCCTGTCTTCGGGAGGCTTGAGCTGAACCGAGGTGGAAAGCAGCTTCCTTGATGGTAGGAGCATAATCCCGGCAGACGGGTGTTGTCAATGGAGAGCAGTCACTGTCTCAGGCGTGCAAGGAGGTCTGTGACTTGACAGCGTTATGGAAATCGTACTGTTAGTTTAACACAACAAAACATGAGGAACAGCTAGTGTATTGGTTAAGTAAAACTGATATGAGAAGTAATATCTTATATTAATCTTTATTGAGATAGTTAATATTTACTCAATAAATAAAATTCACAGTATCAACTAAAAATAAGGAGGAAAGGAAGAGCTCATAAACAGTGAGTGGGTCCAATAAGGAGGCAAATTATGAAATAAGTCCATGCAAGATTGGTCATTCCTATAGCACTAAGATCCTAGAAGAAGATAATGATAGAGAAAAGATCGCTATTTAATTTCGATCAAACATATGATACCAAAGAATAAAACATAAAATTAAAAATAAAATTTTGAAGATATTTAAGCATCCTGAAATACATAGAATCTTGACTAAATCAAAAAATTAAGACCGTATTTCTCTATGGGTTGACTGAACATTTTTAAAGATACTATCTATCTATAAATTAAAGCAATTGCAATAAAAATCATCTAGGAAACCCTGAGTGGGTGAAGATGGTAAGGGCGTTCTGAGAAGCAAGGGCAGAGTGACATGCCCGTGACCTCGCCAAACGTCGGTCAGCAGACCTCTGGCCAGAGAGGCCCCCTCTGCAGCTCCAGGCCCTGCACATGGCAGCGCTAGATGACCCTAGATCATCCTCACAGAGGTCATCAGTTAATTGTACAGCAACAAGCGTAGTTGTGCCTCCTCCACACCATACACCACAGCAAACAACAGAAGGATTAAATAGTGGATTGTAAATCCAGGAAAGAAAGGCATACAACTGAAAGGAGCCGGAAGATTCAGAGTAAGTGGGAACTTTTACTCGGAGAGCAAAGGAAGACAATAATGAGGAGGGTGAACGTTGGGTTGCAAGGTTTGTAATAGGCCTCCTTGGTCCATACTCCATCGTCTAAGGCCAAGGCCCTGGGAAATAAAAACATATGGCAACTGAAAACCTTATGTTTATCAAATCTCATATTTTTTTAAAAAATTGGCTTTGTAAAAACAAATCTAAAGTGTTGAAATTTTTTATAATAAAATCAATTTTACTTCAGAACTAAATGGTATGTAGACGCACATAGGTACACATATGTAGCTCAGATACATACAATAGAGACACATGTATTATACGATTCTTATCTTAAGTTAACACGGGAACATAGAATTCCACTACTGGACAAGGGTGAGAATTGCTAGAATTGATAAAGTCCAGGAGTGATGACTTCAAACAGAAAACATGCTACTGTGTGCCCCGAGCCTGGCTGTCCTGCTTCAAGAGGCTTCTCAGAGTGGACCGCATTTCCCCTGTTGACTAGTGGTGCTGCTGGCGAGCTGCTTCTCCCCAGCGACTGCGAGGGACATGTGGAGACCAAGACCCAAGAGCACAGCCACGTTTGCTTGTGGGGCGGTGTCCTGGGCACTTGGCCCTGTGCAGTCTTGCATCTGGTCATCTCAGAAGTCTTGAGTCAGCCTGTGCTGGAGCCCCAGATGCTCTGAATAGTCAAGTGCAAGTCTATCAAGTGTGGAAACTTCTTCTCCAGCTCTTTTGATCATTTTACTAATAAAAATGCTATACTTTTAAACATTTCCATTCTATAAATACAGGCCCAAACTATCTTGGTAATTACTGAAATTTTAATTTTAAAAAATAAATAAAAGCTATAGATAACAAATCATCTGCTTTACTTTGCAACTGTGAGGACAAAACAAACAGAACCGCGGCTCCCCGTCATGGTGACCTTTCGGGCTGGAGCTGCGGCGCACGGAGCTGTCTTCATAGGTTCCTTCTCTTGTGCCTCGTCTTTGCGCCTGTCCCTTCCTTTCACCTTCCACACCCTTTAGAAATGACATGAGAGTCTGGCAGCCCTACTCCTTGCCTTGAGAGGATCCTCGTGGAGTCTGAGAAGTTCAGTAAACAAGGAGCGGCGCGCAGAGCCGGCGAGGCGGCTGGCTGTCAGTTTGTACCTGACTGCACATCACCGCGGAGCCCAGACCTTCGAGAAGCCTCTGGGTGGACCTGCCTGTCTGCACGCGGCCTGCTCCCTGGAGCTGCTGGAGTCGGCTCTGGGAGCCCCCCTCTCAGAGCTGCCTGGTCGCATGTCAGCCGGGAGAGCTGTGGGTGCGCGGCGTCCTGCGAGCCTTTGGATGTGTCAGGAGAGGCAAAGCTACATCACGGAGCTCTGCCAGGCCGCGGAGTTTCTGACACCTGACACACAGTCTCAGTCGGGCTGGTCACAATCATAAAGTGCTTCATTTCCCCCCTGGCTCTTCCCTCCGCTCTGACACCACGTGCAGGAGGGGCCAAGTTTCAGCTGTCAGCTCATCGGCGAAGAATATGCTCACCAAAAAGGGAGAGAGAAAGCAGGAAAAGAACTGGAAACTTGAGGCAGGACAGGAAATGCTAGACTCTTGATAAAAATTTGGCAACCAGGACACATAGAAATGGCCTTATCCAATACATGCACCAACTAGCTCTGTTCCCTTGCCCTGCCACACTTTCCCCGATAATGACAGACCCCCAGGAGGAGCTGCGAGGGGAAGCTGTCTGCTCCTAGACCACATCAATCATGCATCCTGTGTATTCTAGAAGGGGTCCCTAAGCCTGAGCGGGAGGCAGGCCTAAATCAGCTCACAGCAGAGCATTGGCCATGGCCACCCAAGCGGCCCCAGCTCCCCCCCTCAGTGTGCTGCATAACCCCACCAGCAGGGCAGGGAGGGGCAGGGCAGGGAGGGGCAGGGCAGGCCTCCTGCAGGACAGGGCTGCAGAGAGCCCCGGACACTGAGGGAGCACTTGCCATTCTCCCACCTCAGATGGAGAACAGCTGGGAGGAAGACAACAGGAAGAAACAATAGGAAAGAAGAAAGGGAGACAAATGGCTGAATCTAGCAGAGATGAGTGTAAACCCATTACCCTAAAAGCAGACGTAAAGTGAAGCCACGTAGATATATAAGGCACTTACACTGTAGTAAAATAATGCTAAGATTATGGAGCTGTCGTCCCCAGACCTGTCGCGGGGCCTCTCTGCCACTTGAGTTGAGGAGACAGGCAAGAGTCACTGGGCAGAGGCAGCAGGGCTGTGGGGCTGTGTCCTCCACAGATGCCAAGGCCAGCTGTGAAGGGCCCTGCGGTGCCTGGCTCACAGGGACAGGTTGTCAGGTGGCTGGGGCCAGCCCACCTCACCCCAAACCAAATAAAGTCACTCACACTCAGTGTGAAGCACAGAGGGCACATTCATATAAGGGCCACTTTCTGAGGGGTATAGGAACCATTTGGAAAAGGACGACAGTGACCTCAATGGAGGTGCAAGGGCAGGGCTGGAGGGCAGGGGCAGGACAACACTGCTGCCCTCCTTCTGGGCCGTCCCACGCAGGTGCCAGCTTTAGGCTGTCCAGAGGTGACTTTTCTAAGTTTTATATCCCATACTTTGCTCTTACTGACCTGGAAAAGGACACAGTGGATCATTTTTGCAGTGAAAAAATCGTCACTGTTTGGAGGAAAATATAATTTTCAAATTATTCTTTAAAGTTTTCTAATATGCAATTTTTAGTTTAAAAAAAAAAAAAGACAACTTCATCCCTGAGCGGAGGGAAATGCAGTTTCTCTGACTGCAGAGCGGCCGGTGGCCCTAAGGGCGCCAGCGGGCAGGGTTTGACTTACAGGGATGACATCATAATTCCGCAGCCGAAGGCCCTGTCTACCTGACATGCTCGACCTGCTGGGGGCTGCTGGCTGTCTCCGGCTGCTGCAGCGCTATTGTTCAACCTGGAGCTGGTTTACAGATAAAGGTGGCCCTGTCAGAAGTCCTGAATAGCTCCCAGCTAATTGCTGACCCTAACAGGCCCAATTAGCTGCTACACGCTCAGCGAGGGGCCCCTGGGACCCATCCTTTCTCACAGGCGCATTGTGAAGCAGGCCCCACGCTGCTACCTTGGCTGTGGGCTTTGTAGTCACCTTTCAGTAGATCAAAGGTGACTGGAAAGAATGATGCTGAATCAACAGGCCCTGTGCAGCCTCGCATATCACAGAGACCCCGAAGCGCTGTGGTGACGGGCGGGACACAGAGTGGCATTTTCCTGCGGGTCTCAGAATGATGCCTGGACTGCGGCAATTTGATGAGATAATCTCAAGCATCCAGTTCTGATGAACTCCCCGATAATCAGCTACAGCAGGTGCTGCCTCCCCAGTGAGACTGGGTGGGTGGGAGTCCAACAGTCGGGGACGTCCCTCCCTTCTCCATCCTGCCTGGCAGGAGCCAGTCCACCCACAGATCTCGGGCTCCTTCCCTGAAGGAGCTCACCCTCTTACAGTCGTCTGCGGTGGTGTGGGTGCCTCCACAGGCAGGCGAGCAGAGGCACGGGAGGCCCCAGGCCTCCCCACAGTAGCTGGGCGTCTGCTCCTGGGCTCTCCTCTGCTCTCACAGGTGCCTGGAAACATCATGCAAGAGAGGAGCTCGCCCTCTCTCTGGGCTGGACCTTCCTCTCATTCTCCTTGCTTTGGGCCACTTGAGTACTTTTCAGTGAATCTTGTCCTTAGGAACTTGGTGACACACGAGACCATCCCTGTATTTTGTACTGATTTTCTTAGGAAAATTAGTTCAAAGGATACTGAATATTGACACATGTTGCCAAACTGTTTTCCAACAGAATTGAAACATTTTTTTTCTTTTTTTTTCTGCAGCAATATTTGAAAACAATTTAACAGATAGTTACCAGGAAGCAGTGGATCATCATTTTTGGAAAAAAAATCACAAAACTTTATTAGATTGTTATAGTGATTGAACTTTTCCCACGTTTGATCATAGTTGTGTGGAATTTTGCTTTTCTTTTATGTGCTGCATCCAGGTGTCTATGCTTTTAATGGTTTTCCTAATCGATTGCATGGTTTCTTGGTATTGAATAAATACTTCCCCATGTCAGCTATGCCACTCAGTGTTGACGGAGCACATGCATACGTTTTCAATTTTTACATAGTCAAACCTACTCATTTTTGTATTTATTCCATTGCTTTTAAGCTTGAAAATCTTCTTCCACACTAATTATTGTATTTCCTCTTAGTGGTCCCCTAGTTCTATTCACCTGTTTACTTTTTGAAGATATGTGGAATTCTTTATATAGCATTTGGTGAAGATCTTAATTATTCGACACTAAAGCAAATTTCTCAACAGTATTTTGTATCCCGCCCATTCCCCATGGAGACAGTTTATTCTCTGAACAGTAGCCTGAGTCCTTATGTGAACCATGCCTTATCTCAGCATTGTGTCGTCCTCTGATAGCTCTGCTCTGATCCTGACACCACGCCATTTTAATAATTTTCATAAATTTTAATATCTGATTAGCATGACTTCCTCATTACTCTTTTCAAAAAATTATAAATATATTGATTTCGATCATTTAAGATGATTTTTAAGGTTTCATATTCAGATAAAATTACTGTTTGGATTTGGATGAAATTACGTTAGCAGATGAACTGACCATAGGGAGGTTGCTCTGAATGAAGCAAGCGTGAGTGAAGGACACCCTTCCCCACTCTGCTGTCCCTGTAGAGGACTGGGGGCTGTTCCCTGGCTCCTGAATCTCTGATGGCTTGTGCTGGGCTGTCACCAGTCACTCTGGGGGAGGGGCTTTGTACAGGGCGGAGCCCGGTCAGCTAATGGGCACTCAAGCCCAGCCAGCCTGCAGGAAGATGGGAGAGCCCAGGAACAGAGACTGACCTGTCCAGATAAGACCTCCTGGTCCAAGTGCTCAGGTTCCACTACTTCAAATGCATGAGTCAGTCCGGAGGGACAAGGTGAGCCAACAATTTTAACAATCACCAAGATTTGGTTTACTTTTCAGCAAAAATGTAATAATATACACAAAATAACTGGTGTAATAGACTGAGCCACATCCTTAAGTTACGTGTTGAAGCCTTAACCCTCAGTGTGTGTGGTAACGGGCCTTCAGAGGGGCGTGGAAGTCAGGTGAGGTCATGCAGAGGGTCGTGTTGGATCAGGCCCACTCTGGTGACATCATTTCAACTTGATGGCAACTATGAAGACTCAGGTTCCACAGCGGGTCACACTTACAGGAATCAGGGGTTAGGATTTAACTTCCGAGATATGATTTGACCATAGAAGATGTTGGAACTGTTAATACCACATGTGCACCAAGCATGTATGGCAGCACGCGTCAGTCATGTAACTGGACCCTACAGGGCAGGCACCCCAGCCCGGCTTGTGTAGGAGGAGCAGTGAGCAGCCTCAGCTCCCACTGCAATGTGCCTGGGCCCTGGGGGTTCCTGAGTGCTCAGGGGTTTGCCTGGTTTGGGCCTCCCTGCAGGACTGAAGGCCGGGGCATGCAACTTCCAGACGGTCTTGCTCACCTCAAGATGTCGGAAGGGAAGTGGGAAGGGCAGGCCCATTTTGTTAGCAGCCAAACCTCTGCAAGGCCCTCTTTACGCTTCCCAGCCCTTGGTTTCCTCACGTATAGACGAGTTGGCTGTATGGCCTTACGGACTTTCTGTGATGGCTGAGGGTGCCAATGCCACCAACACTCCTGGCACAGCCCCTCTGGGCAAGTGCATGTGAAGGCAGCCAGTGTGGGACTACTGCCTGGTGCTGTAGGTAGGACACCCAGGCCACTCCCAGGAGCATCCTCCATCCCAGGGTTCATACCAGTCTTTGAGTAAGAGCACTCTTCCTCTATGTTCTGGAACAACTTGACTGTGAGACTCATGGGCTTCTTCAAAGGCAAAACCACCCAGACTGAGACTTCTATCATTTGTGAGTATTTTCTGTTTATTTATCTTCTTCTGCCGTCAATTTTGTGAATTTGTATTTTCCTTTCCTTTTTCGTAAGTCTCTCTGGTTGGCTAGAAGACTGCTGCTTGTGGTGGCCTCCGATGGCTGTGAGAGCTCCCGCACAGCTACGGTTTTTGCTTTTCACCATTTCTCGTCATTGAAGAGCAGCTGCACTGTGAAAACCTGCGCCTTTGCATTCTCCACTCTAACATTGTTTAAATTAAACAAAAGGGGGAAATGTTAAGGTCTGTAAACAAGTCTGGATGGCGCCTGGCATTTTGCCGGAGGAAGTGGTTTGTGCAGTAACGCCAGCGAGCCATTAAGTGTGGAGATTCCTGATTGGTTGACTGCTGTATCTAGTTTATGTTAATTAAGATAAGCTGTGTGTAATGTATGTATACCCCTCCGGTCCTACAATAAATGGCTCCCACTCCTGCTGTATGGATCTACACAAGTTGCTCGTCACCTCCTGGTTATTTTGCTGCAGCCGGACTGCGGCACTCATATACAGAGGCCGGAAGTCTGAGGTCAGAGTGTCAACAGGCTGGGTCTTGTGCGGCTGCCGGGAATCTGCTCCAGGCCCATCACCCACCTACTGTGGGTCCCCGCAGCCTGAGACCTCTCAGCTTGTAGGAGAGTCTCCCCACCTCTGCCTTCGTCTTCCCCTGCAGATCTCCTTGCATGGCTGTGTCCAGTTTTCCCTCGTTAGAAGGACACCATCTTATGGAATTAGGGATCTACCCTGTACCAGTTTACAAGTAGGCTGTTCTGCTTTTACTACTGAATTCTGAGTGTTCTATACATACTCTAGATTCTACGCTTTTGTCAGATATGGTTTGCAAATACATGATATTATATGTAAAGAGATAATCAAACTAAAATAAAAAATAAAATACCCACAATCATGGCCAGTGTTATGGTTTAGATATGAGGTGTCACCCAAAACCAAAAAGACACCTGCAGGTAAACATTAACTCTTGTGTGAGACAATTTGAGAAAGTTCAAGGCAGGCACGGTGGCACACACCTGTAATCCCAGCGGCTTGGGAGGCTGAGGCAGGAGAATTGAAACCAGCCTCAGCAAAAGCGAGGCACTCAGCAACACAGTGAGACCCTGTCTCTAAGTAAAATACAAAATAGGGCTGAGGATGGGGCTCAGTGGTTGAGTGCCCCTGAGATTAATCCCCGGTACAAAAGAAAGAGAAAGTTCAGAGGTGAAATTATTGGGTTATGAGAGCCTTAAACTGTCAGCAAATTAATTCCTTGATAAGGGTCAAGTGAATGGTAACTGTAGGCGGGTGGGGGAGGCTGGAGGAGGTGGGTCGCCGGGACCGTGTCTTGGGGGTTTCTAGTTTGTCCTTATGGAGTAGAGCCTCTCTCCTCCTGGTACGTGTCCCGAGCAGCTGTCCTGTACCATGCCTTTCCACCACGACACTCTGCCTCACTTCAGCCCCATGGGATGGAGCTGGCTGTCCAGGGACTGAGACCTGAAACCAAGAGCCCCAATAAGCTTTCCTCCTCTGATTGTTCTTGTCAGGTGTTTTGGTCACAGCATCCAAACAGTTGCTAAAACAGCACAAGATTTTATTTTTTTCTCTTTCTGTGAAGTTAAAGGTCAATATAAAACACTTGGAGAGAATATAGGAAATCTAAACAGCATCAGTCAATTTGACCTAATTGACACATACAGAATTCTCCAAAAAGACACCTGCAACTAAATGTTTTTTTGCAAATACAAATGCATAAGGAGCAAACTGAGTCAATGAATGTTCAACGAGTTTTACAATCTTAAAACCTTACAAAATGTGATTTTTGACCAAAACAAAACCAAGCCATGAATTAGTAAGAATGAGAAATCTAGAAAATCCCCAAAACTACAGAAAATAAGTAATTCACCTCTAATCTAACCTGTGGAACAAAGAAATATTTATAGGAAATTTTAAAAAGTCTTTCAAACTAAATAATAAGAAAAATGAATATCAAAATTTGTGGGACAAACTGAAGTATTTTTTAAAGAGATATACTTAGCTTTAAATGCCTATATTAGAAAAGTATAATTATATAAGTTTTCATCTTAAAAATCTAGAAAAAAACAAAATTGAAGGACACAAATAATAAATCAATGAATTAAAATCTTGAAATTTAAAAAGAGAAAGTTTTAAAAGTCAAGATTATTTCCAAAGAACTAACAAAATTGTTCAATCCCAAGTAAGAGAGTTTAAACAAAGAAAGACACAGCAGATATCAGAAGTTAAAGATTAGAAATCACCCCTGATCTCACAGATTTAGAGAAACGATAATACGAGAACATAGTGAATACCTCTGTGTCTGCAGCTGTGAAGACTCAGCCCACATAGGCTGGTTCTCTGAAAGACACAGACCCCTGAGCTCATTGCAGGAAAAGGAGACCCTCTAAAGAGGCCTCCATCTGCTAAATACATCAGTTCAATAATCATTTAACCTCCTCAAAAAGAAAACACCTGTTTTAGCCAGCTTTTTTGCTGCTTTGGCCAAAAGACTTGATAAGAAAAATTTTCAGGGAGGAAAACTTTATTTGAGCTCACATTTTTAGAAGTCTCCCTCCATAGATGGCCAACTCCATTCCTGGGGAAAGCAGGACACCATGGTGGAAGGGGGGATGGAGCTGAGAACATGGCACCAGGAAACAGAGAGGGCCTTCCTCATGAGGGACCCCAGAGGTACTCCCCCAGGGACCTATCTCCTCCAGCCACACCCTACCTGCCCAGAGTCATCACCCAGTGAATCCATATCCGTGAATTAATCCACAAGGCTATACCTCTCATAATCTAATAATTTCATCTCTGAACTTTCTTGTATTGTGTCATATATGAACTTTTGGGGGACAGCACAAATCTAAACCATAATAGCACCAGGCCCCAATGTTCTCAATGAAGAATTCTGCCAAATGTTAAAGAAAGAGATGCTCTAATGACTGCAAGTCCCACCAGGAAACAGAATCCTAGTGCTGCTACTGCATCCTACAAAGCTAGCATCGCCTTTATTAAAACCAAGCAAAGGAGTACAAAGAAAGGAAAACGACGGACCCCTATCATAATGAGCATAGTTGTAGAGTCCTGAACAAAACATTAGCAAATCAATTCTCACAGTAGTTTTGGAAGTGGTCAGACACCAGGGGATAGAGGGTTTATCTCAGGTGTGCAAGTCCAGTCCAACAACTAGAAATCGGTTCACATGAGCCGTTTTACAAACAGGCTAAGAAAGAAAAACCATTTGATCATATCAGGGCAGAAAAGCATTTAAGGAATCCAACAACCATTCACAATACAAACTATCAGTAATTCAGGAATAGAGGAAAAGTTCTTCAGCACAGTAAAAAGTCTACAAAACCTAGAGAGAACATCATGCTTGGAGGCAAGAGACTGGATGTTTTTCGCCTAAGATCAGGGGCAAGGCCATACTGGTAACCCCATGTGCTAAGATAAAACAGAGATGAGTACAGATCAGGAAGAAAAAAAAAATGAAATCTCTTTACTTGCAATGACTTGATTTTCTATGTAGAAAATCCTCAATAATTACAACAAAAAACAAACAAATGAACAAAAATCAACCCCTGAAACTGATTGTTTATTGCTTAATTACTTAAGCCCTGAAAGCAAGATTGAAGAGTGAAGGCAGATACACATCCCTACGTACCAGCAATGAGCAGTCACTTTTTGTTTGTTTGTTGTGTCTTCTGCAGGGCTGGGGTCAGACCCAGGCCCCCCCTGTAGTCCATGCAAGCACTCCACCACGGAGCTACACCTGCAGCTCAGCAATAAACAGTAGAGATTTAAAACATGATATCAATTACATTAGCACCAAAAAATGAAATACTGAGGTATAGATCTGTCATAACGTTCACAGGATCTATATAAAGATAACAATAAAACTGACTGAAGAAACAAAGAAGACCTGAACAAATGGGGAACCTTCCAAGTTTATGGATGAGAAGACTCAACATTAAGATGTCAGCTCTTCTTAATGTGATCTGGAGTCAATGAAATCCCAAACAAGATCCAACCAGGCTCTTTGTGGATATCGACACACTGATTCTAAGTTTGTATGGAGAGGCCAAGGCCCCAGACCAAGTGACGCTCTACTGACGTGGAGAATCCACACACCTAACGTTGAGAGTTGCTCTTGAGCTCCTGGAATCTCACCCGCGAGGCCCCGTGAGAGGACACACAGCAGGTCGGAGGACTAGAGCAGAGTCCAGAAACAGACACCCAACAGACCCCAGGGGACTGCAAGTAACTGAAACCTAGAAAAAAGAAGAGTTGAATAAGGGGAGCTATCTGAATTATACGAACTTATTAAAATTGAAAACTTCTACTCTGCAAAAGTCAGCTAACGTGTAGCCAGGAGTGGGAAAGGGTCATGTTTCTAACAAACGAGGTTGGAATAGCTGCATGTGTGTATGCAAAAAAGAAAAAAATCTAGACATACACCCTACACCTTTCACAAATATTAGTCACAATTGATAATAGACCTAAATATAAAAATGTACAATGGTAAAATCCCTAGAAGAAAACAGGAGAGTATCGAGGTGTCCCTGGTTTTGACGATGAGTTTTTTGAAACAATAACTACAGCACAGGCCATGAAAGAAGTTGATATCTTACCCCTGTATCTGCAGGGGTTAAATCCAGGCCCCTCAACAAATGCCGAAACCTCGGACAGCTCCAGGCCCCATGAACAAACACAGTGGTCCATGTGCTCTGCTCTCAAGGGCAGAGTCACCCCACAGTACCAGGGTCAACCTGGCCTTCCGAGTTTGCACCCCGGGCTACTTGGCATCACTGCCCTAGTAAGTAGGTAAAGGCGTTTAGAACCTGAGCACTGGGCTGACACAGCAGTGGACCTGGCCAGCAGGTGGCTATTAGCTGACCAATGGAGAATGGGACACTCTGCGGGTACACTCCTCGGCAGGCGCAAGCAGCGGCGCTCAGAGTGTTGCATGATTTAAAACTACCTTAGAGCAACTGCTTATTTCTAAAGTTCCCATTAACAGTTCCAGACCCCAGGAGACTGCAGGTAATTGAAACTTTGAAAAGAGAAAAGTTGAATAAGGGGGTCTATCAGAATTATATGTACTTATTAAAATTAAAAAGAAAAACTTCTACTCTGCAAAAGAAACTAATAAAATGTAGATAAGCCACAGATGGGGAGAAAAATTTACAAAACACCTTGGAAAGACCTGTATTCCAACTACACAAAAACACTTAAATCTCAACACTCAGAAAACAAGCCCCCCAACTTCCTAAAGATCAGCAAAAGACCTGTGTAAGCCCCCTAAGATGAACAAATAGCAAGCATGCATCTTAAAAGATGCTCAAAACCACGAAATACCAGCAAAATATGTGTATATGCAAACAATGAGATCTTTCAACACCTGCCTGGATGGGAAAAACCCAGGACTGGAAACAGAATGCTGGCATCCATCTCGTTTTATTCCGTGCATGTTTGGGGGTTCTGGTTTTCTGGGTGGAGTCATTAGTCTCGTTTTGTTCTGTGTATATTTGGGGGTTCTGGTTGTTTTGGGGGAGTCATTAGTCTTGCACAAGCTCTTCCATACAGCAAAGTGGAACATCATGATTTTCCTTTCGACCACGCTGACTGGAAAGTATTTCCTTAAAGTTTTGAGGGAGCTGCAAAAGGGCATCGGCAGCAGGAGGGCCAGTGAGGTGGTCAGGGGCAGGACCAGGGCAAAGGAGCACGAGAGGGTCTTCTGTTGACACAGGCTCCTGGACACCAGCGGGGGACCCAATCAGACAGACTCTTCCATAGAGGTGCTCCTAAGAGGGGATCAGACACGTGGACAGAGCACACCCATCAATAATAGTGAGGAAAGCGTGGACAGGGGAGGAGATAAAGGGGGAAGTCCAGGGACCACAAAAGAACAGGCCAAACTCCCCCATTGGATCCCGGCTCCAGGGCCCCTGCCCCTCAGAGAAGTCTGTCTCTGTCCTTTTACAATAAACCTGCTGCTCGCTTGCTGTCTCTGCGTCCTTCTTCAATTCGGTGCCAGTGGAGACAGCAAACCCAGTACCCCAGATGGTGACGGTTTTCACTTATTTAGTGGTGCACCTTTTGATGAAATCCATTTACTTTGAACGATATGAAGTAAATAGAAGTACTTCCTATAATTAAAAATTATTGCAGATGTTGTTAGCTATCATTTCAAAACCAGGTGAAGGCTTCTCTCAGTAACTAGTCGTTGAGAAAGGGTCATCTGCGGTCACTGTCTACGAGAAGCAAGGACTTGAGCAGTGGCCAGAAGGACCTCTCAAGCTACTGTTATCAGCAACATTTCTCACTGAGGTCAAGTCAACAAATGCTGATTGACTGCTCCTTCTCTGACATTATTCCAGGACGATTTATAATCCAACCAGGAACTCAGAACCATCTGTCTGGCTCATCGTACAGCCTGAGATGGCCGGGAGCCCAGCACCACCTCTCGCCCCCTACGTCCGCCCTTCCACCTCCCGGGGTAAGGTGCAGAGCCATGTGTCAAGAAATCATGAGGTGACAGCACTCACGGAAGCAGAGCAGATGTGCAACTGGGGCACCCAGCCTTTGAGGGTGGTAACCAGCTTCAGGGTTAGGAAGGGGGGCAGCAGCAAGGACCCAGCAAGTCTTAG
The DNA here is from genome assembly GCF_048772815.1 of Callospermophilus lateralis. Classification (NCBI taxonomy): domain Eukaryota; kingdom Metazoa; phylum Chordata; class Mammalia; order Rodentia; family Sciuridae; genus Callospermophilus; species Callospermophilus lateralis. The sequence goes on along the minus strand of NC_135321.1, from coordinate 2,609,143 downwards.
CTGTCTGTGTCTTCCAAGGCTGGACAACATGCACACACCTGTAAGTCATTTTTCCTTTGTCATTCTTGTCTCTGGATACCTGAGAGAAGGTGGAGGCCATCACTGGGCCAGGGGGCAGCTGACACAATGTCATGACAGCTCCAAACTAGACCCCCTGCCACAAAACGATATGCTTAGAAAAAGCAGAGTGAAGGAAGATGCTGGATTCCAATGCAAGCTCTTTGCAGCCCAGCCCTGGGTGAAGGCTTGCCCTAAACTGCGTCTTACCCACCTGCACGATGGGAGCCCAGCTGCCCGGGCAGGCCCTCAGCAGCTTCTTCATCACTAGCTGTTACTTGAGGAGTGAAAACAATCTCCAAGATCAACTTTGGTTGAAATTTTTAAAGGTAATGACAAAATAAAAATTCTATTAGATTTACCCTCAGCCACTTTGGAGAGCTGCCAGATTTGATTACGTGAGAGAAAGAAGGGGCGATGCATAAATCTCTGTGTCAATCAGATGTCCTTCCTGATCCAAGAAGCTTCCCCTGGCTCTCTTCCAGGGTTTCTTGCGTCTAATGCCTGGCTCAAGACAAATGCTAAGTAATTTACAATGTTACTCCAAGAACACCAAGGATTTTTCAAAAATGCACAAGGATGAAATATTCGTTGCTCCTAAAATAAAGTCCCTTCTTATGGATGCAAGTGTGTGCATAGCAACGACCAAAGGTAAGAAGAGAACTGTCTAAGCAGGCTTCTGCCAAGGACAGAAAGCGTTTTCAGACACCGTGATTATAAGGAAGAGGTGAATTCTCCCCAGAAGAAACAGAACCGTTTCCCGTTGGAAACCCACGAGAGGTCATGTTCCACCCACCAGAGCCACCCACCAAAGACCAAGAAGAAGCACCACGTTCCACTGAGACTCAACAGACTGAGCCAATTGCCGACAGTGCTGCTGGCATGTTTGGATGCACGTGTGCAAGTCTATACAAAACTAGAAGCACAAATGACGGAGTTCTTCATCCCAGTGGTGGTTTTCTGCAGTCTCTCTGCGGTGGAGGGCGTCCTGAGCTGTGGACGTGGCAACATGAGGTGTCCCGTTGTGCTCAAAAACTCCGAACAGGAACTTCACCTGATGCTTCAGTGCCAGAACATTCTAACCACAAACCCACCTCCTTAACAAATGTCTTCTCTGATTTCTAAAGATTCTTTAAGAACACAAAATACGACTTAATTTTATTAAAAAAAAAAAAAAAAAAAAAAAAGGAAGGGTATGGGAGTCTACTGCTACCAGCTCTTTTTCTATGCAAGTTTCTGGAACGGTGACTGTGAATTCACACTTTCCTCAGTGGTGCCTGGATCTCTCAGTCATGCCATGGGCTGAACTGTTTCTGTGTTCATCCTGTTTGACCTCTATGATAACCAAAGAGAGACAAATTCTTCAATGCTCCTCTCATTTGGAGTGGACTGTGTCCTCTCCCCGGGAACCTGCACAGCTCCTGTGAGCACAGGCACATGGAGAACAGAGGTGATTCCATGCCAGCTGCAGCCTGAAACTGCGTCTCTGGCCTTGGGGTGAGAGGAGTGCCAAACAACTGTGTAAGAAATTGACCACCCATGGCAGAGAGCAGGTGGGAGGCCCAGAGACACATGAGGAGGGACCCAGAGAAGCCCAGCCTTCAGTAGCGTTCCCAGACAGGCAGAGAGTGGAGTTCTCTTGCACCCTCTTGACTCCCATGGTCTTCCAGTCAATTGTCCAGAGAACCCCCAGTTTAAGACATGAGAAATGGCTGTCTCTTTAAACCATAGGTTTAGGGATACTTTTATATAGACATCTAAAGATGACTGGAGTGACCCCATGCAGGCTTTGACACTACTGGGCAAATACTTCAGGCCTTTAGGGTCTCTGCCTGGGCCATGGCAACCACCTCCAATGTCACCGTCACCCACAACCCTCCTGCTGTGTTCCTGATGATCTGAGGCCCAGGACAGGAAACAGAAAGTCTCAATTTGCAGTCCCAACCCCTAATGGAACCTTGTACCCCAGCCCTGAGCAACAAGGAGTTTCCCTGTGATTCTGCGGTTGGGAGACGAGGAAACCCCTGTCTTTGGGGCATTGTATTCATTTCTATAATATGTTTTCCAGATACCGAGGCTTATTTTCTTGCCTTTGGTGTTCTTATATTTTCTGAAATATAAAGCCCAGTGTGACCTGGAAAGCTTCCCTCACCTGTTCCAGACAGGGCTCTTCCACTGATGCTGTTTTTCCTTCTGACAGCCTCATTCCACTCTGGGTCTGCGTGGAAACGTGTGCTGTAGAAAGGTGCAGCGTCAGAAAGCATTGCTCCTCCTTGACTTGGGATGTGTTTGCATCAAAAAACAGAACTTTTCGTTTCTATTTAAGTCCACAGATCTAATTTAGCTCATTGCTCCAAATTGTTAAAACATTTTTTGCCTTCTAATTATGTTATCCATCATGCATTGCTTTAAAGTTGTAACTTCTCTAGAATAAAGATGGGAAATCCTTATGGGCTCACACAAGACGATTCTCTGAGTTAATACAGATTTTCTGAGTTAATACAGTTAATACAGACGATTCTCTGAGTTAATACATATGTGTGCTAGTTTATTTATTTGTAATAAGCCTGACATCTGAAAGTTTCTAAAGCACTTTTTTAGCATGCGCAGAAGTTAAGCTGCTTTAACAGTGTGATCTAGTGACTCCAACAAGTAAAGGAACTTTTCTCTTTTTAAATAAGTATAACACGGGTTATCGCAGAGCAAGGGGCAGCACGTTCCCCGAGATCATCCAGAGGAAGCTCTTCTGTCTTCCCCACATATTTCAGACAGTAAGTGCTTGGTCTATTGCAATGTATAGAACAATTCATACCTAGGAAAATGCACAATAGTTCCTACTATCACGAACTACTGGGTTTTTGTTAAAATTCCTCTGCTGTGCCAATGAAGTTTTACAACCTTTTTAAAAAGTCAAATTACCTACCAACCAACATTTTGCATTGTGAGTAACTGGATATGTCTCTTCAGGATGCTTTAGTCTAAACAGGTCCCCAACGTCCTCTTTATTTGGCTTTATGACATATTCTTTTTACGTCTTGTACAGTGTATCAGATTCTGGTTTCCCTAAGAATATCTCACATCCTGGATTTATCGGAAGATGTTGCTTCATTGTTTCTCCACTTGCTATTTCCCTCACTCCTGAAGTCAGATACAAAGGCTTGCTGTAACTCGGGTTAGAATTGGGGGCAAGAGGACCTCATAGGTGTTGAGTACACATAGCAACACCTAGGGGAGCATGTGCTGGTAGACTGTCCCCCTGTTAGTGGCAGAAAGTCTAACCATTTGTCAAAGTGCAGTTTTCACTTTTCAGTTAGAAAAGAATCTGTGGATTAAGATAATTTGCAGTTCTAGCGTTCGATTATGATCCACAACTGAATAGATTATTTCAACCAGGGTTGTCCAACAACATAAGAGAGGTCATCAGTGGTAGCCATTGGGATCTCTCTCTATATTTTCAGTATATTTATATTCATGGATTTCAATGTATCCCATGTTTATAAATCAATAAAATCATTTTTCTTGTTGCTTAGATTTCCTCAGAGTTTGCCTAGTAAGCATCACTTTAGGCTCACTGTTATCTTTCTGTGACACCCTCATTGGGTTACGAGCACTTCCTTGATTTCTGGCACAAAAAAAAAAAAAAAAAATTCTAGGCTCACCTTCCACTTTCTCTGCCCAAGACCTTGAATTTGCTTCTCTTCAAGGAGTTCAGATTCCTTCCAGTAGGGGATGGTGATTGTAAAATGATCTGGATACAAGACAAGCTCATCACCTGGAGGGTCAGTGCTCACAGGCCAATCAGTAAGAAAGCAGAGATGAATGGACAGATGAATAGATGGGTAGATAGATGATGGATAGAGGGATAGACAATAGGTAAATGGATGATGGATAGATGATAGATAAATGAATGGATAGACAATAGATAAATGGATGAATGGATAATAAATGAATGGACAGATGACAGATGAATAGACAGTAAAAGATAAATAAAAGCATCAATAGATGGTAGATGGATAGTAATAAGTAATAAATGAATAGATAGATGATGGATGATAAAAACATGGATAGATGATAAACAAGTGGAGAGATAATGGATGGATTAGATAATAGATGATAAATAAATGGGTAGATAATGAATATATAGACAGATGATAGTGATAGGCAGATAGATAAAACATATGCATAAATATTGCTCATAATATTAATATATCTTTTTTATTTTATATATAAGTTGTTTAAAATTTATTCCATCAACATTGTTATTAAAAATAAAATCACTGAGCCTAAATAAAGACTATTTGTCAGTTATTGTTTTATTTTTAAGAACATTTTCCAATAAGGCTATGCAATTGAGTTTTATGATCAAAGGTCACTTGAAAAATTTCAGCTGAATATGCTCTTAAATTCATGTTTCAACTTCTCTTTAACTCCACTCTACTTCCATTTCTAAAATTATATTCTAAAAAAATTATGATTCACAAATAAAAATTAGGAAAGAAGTTTTGATTTCCATCTCCACCTGGGTTGTCCTTTCTTACCCGCATCACAACACGACACGCCCCGAGCCACCTGGTGCTGCTTCCAGTTCACACCTGTGCCTGGATCCTCCTCACGTCTGTGTCACGCCCGCTGCACTGGGGGTGGATTGAGGTTGCAACTCGTTCTGGACATGGCCTGGCTGCGATGCTCTGCTCGTACAATCCTGTGAACTTGCACCTCAGTCCACGTGTATCTGGGTGAGTTACCGTCCAGGCCATGCTTAGAGGTGGTTTGATGGGCCAAAGGGGAGGTCACACGTGATGTTGCTAGATAATGAGGAATTATCTCTACAGACCCTTTATACATGGGGTGTCTGTTTTCCACAGCTTCACCGTCCATATGTTCTTGAACTTATTTTCACAAGGGAGTAGAGAAGGAAAGAATTCGCAAGAAGTTTTAATTTGCGTTTCTCTTTTAAAGGATGAAGTTGCACATTTTTTTTAAAAGAGCGAGAGAGGAGAGAGTGAATTTTTTAATATTTATTTTTTAGTTTTCAGGGGACAAAACATCTTTATTTTATTTTTATGTGGTGCTGAGGATCGAACTCAGCGCCCTGCTCATGCCAGGCAAGCGCGTTACCACTTGAGCCACATCCCCAGCCCCACACATTTTATTTTCACATTAAGAAAATATTTAGGATTCTTTTAAGAGTAAAATATTTTATAAACTATCATCATAATTTAATAAAGCAGGTGTTTGTTTATACAGCAAATTTTCCATTTTCATTTGTTTTTAATTTGTTGGGTTTTGGTGATTTTATAACTTGATCATAATTGTTTAATATTCCACAGGCATTGAAGAAGAAAGGCTCGCTATCTTACAGAAAGGGAACTTGGAATATTACTCGCCAACTGCTTTTGTTTTTATTTCTGAAATTAATTCACTACTTTTATGGCCAAAATATATTACATTTTGATTAACCTTGACAAGAAAATAATTGCTAATTATTCTGGAGGATTTATCAGTCAGATAATAATTCTACCACTATCTTTTCTCACATTCTTCCCTTTTTATTGAAGTGATTTTGGACTATTCTGACCTTTTTTCTTATTTTAATTGTAAATGTCCATATACAGCATATTTCATAAATTACTAGTTTTGTTTTAAAAAACATTAGTGACCACAATTGTTCTCCAGTGACAAGTTTAAAAGTGGATCCAAGGCTCTCACACATCTGATCTATCACTTTCTTGTTCATTTTTTTTTCATTTTTCCTTCTTCTTTTAAACGTCTTGTTACAGTTGTCTGTATAGTTCTCAAAGCCAATTCAGATTTCAACTGATTTCTCACCTCATACTATAAAAGGAGGGCTTGGAAACATTTATACTAAGCCCTGAAAACAGTGCCAATCAAGATTACTATATCCAGAAAAACTATCTTTCAGAACTAAAGATGAAATAAAACCTTGCATGATATGCACAAACTAAAAGAATTCATATCCACTAAGTCTGCACTAGAAAACATACTCAATGAAATATTTCATACAGAAAAATGAAAAATAAAAATGAAAGACAGCACAGAAGAACAGTCTATTAAGGGAGAATCAAATGTAAATTAAGCATTAGAAATAAATCAAAATGGCAGGAAGTAAAACTCATTTCTCTATAATAACACTGAATGTAAATTATCTAAAGTATCCAATCAAAGGACAGAGATTGGCAGATTGGATTGAAAAACAAGACCCACCATATGTTGTTCGTAAGCGACACCTTAGAGAGGAAAACAAACATCGACGTGTAAGGGTCCAGCGAAACGTCGGAGGAAGAGACCACCAAGTGACCAACTCACGCAATAGCAAAAGGGGTTTACTGAGGATCCAATCCAGCGCTCTGAGGCTCCGTGCTCACTCAAGAAGGGAGAGCAGCCCAGAGCCCAGAGCCCAGGTTAAGCAGTGCTTAAGTACACTTTTTGAGGAAGGCGGGGGCTTTGCATACATCAGAACAAATCATCATGAGGCTCGGGAAAATTGAACAACAATTCTTAGACTTGATTAGTTCATTCATTGGCGGGAACAGATTGGGCGGGGGGCGATTGGTCACTTCTAAGTGGGGTACACATTCAAACTGATTGGTTCGGGCCCTGTATGCCTACGTGACAAGCTACACAGGGTCCCAGGTTATTAAACAACCAGAGGGTCAGTGGGAATATTTACTGGGCAGTTCGGGTATTGTCCTAACAGCTACAGGAATTTCAGGTTTTGGGGGTAGCAGAGGAACTTAACAATACCTGGTCCTTTACTTTTTAACTCAGGCCTTGCAGCTTAGAAACTTTACAATGCCCAGTCTTTTACACTTTAACTTTTACACTTTTACTTCAATTTCTTTTACCCTTACAGACGAATGATGGTGAAGGGATGGAAACATTTACCACAAAAATGGAAACCAAAAGCAGGCTGGAGTAGCTACTCTCATATCAGACAAAGTAGAATTTGAGCCAAAATTAATCAGAAGAAACAAAGGAGATCACTTCCTACTGGTTAAAGAGAAGCATACAGCAAGATATAATGACCGTAATTATTTATCTCCCAAACAGGGATTAATCTACCTACACAAAACAAACCCTTCTCAACATGAAGAATCAAGTAGACCACAATACTATAATATTGTGTGATTTCAACACACATCTCTGACCAATAGACTGGTCATCCAGACATAAACTAAGTAATGACACTTCAGAACTAAAAAATACTATGGATCAAATAGATCTAAGAGACATCCACAGAATATTTCATCCATCTACAACTGAATTCACTTGCTTCTTAGCAGCCCATGGAACCTTCTCTAAAATAAACTGTAATTTAGAACACAAGGTAAGTCTTAGCAAAGAGAAAAATAGAGATAATTATTTGCATCCTTTGAGATTATAATGGAATGTTGAGAGCCACCGCTGGTCAGAATGAAGCCTGGCATTTGCCAGAGGGAATGTTTGAAAGGTGATGCCAGGGAACCATTGAGATGATGATTTGAGTTAAGTTATATATAATTGCTGTGATGCTGGATTGATTTTATGTATATTTGACCTTTACTGTCAGGCAATGGGGCAGCTCTTGCTGCCTCCGGCGACCGCTACTTTGGAGTTCTCAAACTACTTTGGAGTTCTCCTGGGGATTCCTGGACAGTTCCCATTGGTTGGGGAAGTGCCAGAGGAGGGATTTCCAGTGTGGGGTGTTGCTGGAAGGGCCGCATGGGTGGCGTTGGTGGAAAAGCTTGGGTGCAGTGCCGGTGAGAGTTGAAATAAAGTAATTGCTGTTTGAACCTACAAGGCTTTGTGGCGGCTCAGTTATTTGGGCCCAGCCAGACTGCGGCAATGGAATAAAATTAGAAATCAATAACAATATAGAAAAAAGGAATTATTTTAACACCTGGGGATTATACAATACACTTTTAAATAAGGAATACGTTATAAAAGACATCAAGAAATACCCTTTAAAAATTCCTAGAAACAAATAAGAACACAGATGCAACATATCAAGACCTCTGGGACAGCGTGAAAGAATTTAAAAGGAAAGTTTATAGCATTGAATGACAACACTACAATATAGCAAGATCCCACATAAATAATCAAATTTTATACCTGAAGACCCTAGAAAAAGAAAAAATAAACTAATTGCAAAATCAGTAGGAGATATAAAATAATTATAATAAGAACTAAAATTAATAAAATTGAGGAAAAAAAACAATATAAAGCATCAATGCAACAAAGACTTGGCTCTTTGAAGAGATAAACAAGATTGATAAACATTTAGCAGAACTATTCAAAAGAAACAGAAGACCCAAATCAACAAAATTGGAGATAGAAAAGGAGATATCATCATAGAAACATCTGAAATTCAAAGGATCATTAGAAAACATTTTGAAATTTGAGATTTGAGATGTTTTCTAATCTAGAAAACATTGACAAATTTCCAGACATGTGACCAATTTGAATCATGAGGATATAGAAAACCTAAAGGAGGAATATCAAGCAATGAGATTGAACCAGCAATTGAAAGTCTTTCATCAGGGCTGGGTCTGTAGCTCAGGGGTTAAGCACTTGCCTCAAATGTGTGGGGCACTGGGTTCCATCCGCAGCACCACATAAAACAAATAAATATTGTGCATCTGTCTAAAAAATTTTTTTTTCAACAAAAGAAACCCCAGGATCAGATGAATTCTCAGCTGAGTTGTACCAGACCTTTAAAAAACTAATATGAATCATCTTCAAATTATTTCATGAAAGAGAAAGGGAAAGAACTCTGATGAGTTCATTCTCCAATGCCAATATCACTCTGATACCCAAACCAGACAAAGATACATCAAGGAAAGAAAACTGCAGACCCATATCTGTAATGAACATAGATGAGAAAAATCCTTAATAAAATATTAATAAACTATATTTAAAAACACATCAAAAAGATTATGCACCAGGATCAAGTGAGTTTCATCTCAGGGATGCAAGATTGGTTCAACAAGCAAATCAATAAATGTAATTAATCACACAAATATAATTAAAGACAATAATTGCATAATCATCTCAGTAGATGCAGAAAAAAGCTTTGACAAAGTCCAGAATCCATTTATGTTAAAAATGTAGGAGAAATTAGGGAAAGAAGAAACTTACCTCTACATTATAAAAGCTAATTACAATAAACCCCAAGTCAAGATCATACTGAATGGAGAAAAGCTGGAAACATATCCTCTAAAATCAGGAACAAGAGACAAGGATCTTATTCAATATAGTTCTTGAAACTATCTAGAGCAATCAGGCAAAAGAAGAAAATTAAAGGAATACAAATAGGAAAAGAGGAATTTAAATTATCTTTTCTGATGACATTATCCTATACATAGAATACTCAAAAAACTATACCAGGAGACTTCAAGAGCTCATGAATTTGGAATAGTACAAGATTAACATGCAAAGATCAATAGCATTCCTATACTTCAATAATGAACCTGCTTGCGATCAGGAAAACTAACCCAGTCACAATACCCGCCCCCCCCCCAAAAAAAACCTCTTGGGAATAAGTCCAACCAAGAAGATAAAAGACCTTCATAGAATGAAAACTATGGAACACTAAAGAAAGAAATTGAAGAAGAATCTAGAAGGTTAAAAGACCTTACATGTTCTTGGGTAGGCAGAGTTAACATTATCAAAATGACTATACTACAAAAAGTAAGATTCAGATTAAATGCAATGTCCATCAAAATACCAGTAACATTATTCACAAGAGTAGAAAAGTATCCTAAAATTCATTTGGAAAAACAAGAGATCCTGAAAAGCCAAAACGATTCTGAGCAAGAAGAGCGATACAGGAGGCACCTCAATACCCAGTCCCAAATGACTCCACAGAACTGCAGTAACAAGAAAGGCACGGTGTTGGTGTGGTGTGAAAACGACGGTGGAACGAGTCGGACATCGTTACCCTGAGTATGCGTATGAAGACACGAAGGGTGTGAATATACTTTGTGTACAGCCAGAGATATGAAAAACTGTCCTCTAATGTGTAATATGAACTGTCATGCATTCTGCTGCCATATATGACAAATTCGAATTAAAAAGAATAAAAATAAAAAGGGCTGGGATATATATTTAAAAAAAAAATAGACATGAAGACCAGTGGACCAGAAGAGAGGACACACAGACAAACCCACATTTATTGGAGAAAAGACAGCCTTGTTGACAAATGGATCTGATAAAACTGGACGTCTATACATAGAAGAATAAAACTAAACCCTATTCTCTCACTCTGCACAAAAATCAACTCAAAGTGGACCAAAGACCTAGAAATTAGAACTGAAAGTTGACAACTGCTAGAAGAATATGTAGGGTTAATACTCCAACATATTGGTGCATGCACCAACTTTTTTTTAACAAGAATCCTGAAGCTCAATAACCCCAGCAAAGGAAACAACGCTGTGAACAGCCACCCTGCAGAATGGTTGAATATCTTTGCCAGCTACTCCTCTGTCAGGGGGTTAATATTCAGAATGTATAAAGAACTCAAAAACTTAACACCAGAAAAACAAATAACTCAATTAATGAGTGGGCAAAGAATTAAACAGACACATCTCACAGGGTCCCAGCTTTTAAAAGTTTAGTTTGAAATATTTAGCTCTTTAAATTTTCCCACAAGTAATGCAGGGCAGGTGATCAGGCTGTTCTGCACATCCACACTGTCAGCCCTCTGTACTTGCTATTTCTGCATCAGCAGATTCAACCAACCATGAATCCAAAACATTATGTCTGTACTAAACATGCACAGAATTTTCTTCTTGTCATTTGTCCCTAAAGTACAAACTATTTCCATAGCATGTACAATATGATGGGGATTAGAAGTAACCTAGAGGTTATTTAAGGCTACAGGAGGATGTGGGTGTGGTGTAAGTAGATGCCGCTGGAGGGCAGGCAACTGAACATCTTCAGATCTGGGTATATGCAGGAGGTCCCAAGCCATTTCCCCACAGAAGCCTGGAGGCAATTGAATGCACCTTCTGTACATCATCAGTAAACAAGAGGTCAGCCAACAGATGCTGCCAGCCAAATGAGACAAGCAATAAGTCTGGGAGAATGAGGGGGGAATTAACTTTCCTAGAACACCCCTATGCTCTGAAATTCCTGAGATGTTTGGCTGTAACAGAAAGTGTAGCTTCTTTTGTTGCTCATCTTCCAGTTTTTCCTGGCTTCCAATGCCCTGCTTTCCTAAGGTGCTGAAATGAATTCTGCCCTGTCAATAGCCAGTCTTGGAGGTGCTGAAGGAGGCACTGCATATGAAATGCAGAACAGGCAAAATACGTTTAATAACGTTAATATAGACAAATAACATGCACAGAGTTATATCTAGCTGCAATTTAATTAGATTAATTTAGATCAATATAATAGCAGTGCTATATTACCCTAGTTAGATGTGCCTTCTCTTAGAGACTTGGACATATGTGCGCTCTCTCTCTCTCTCTCTCTCTCTCTCTCTCTCTCACACACACACACACACACACACACACACACAACTTAAAAATGGTTTACAACCCTAAAACATTATAATAGAACATGGAGTACCAGTGCAATAACATCAATTTCACCATGAACACACCATTAAGAGTGGGAGTTTGTAGGACACTCGAGAGACACATAAAATGTTACCCTACTAGGGAAAAATTTGATAATATAGACTGAAAAATATCCCTACTGTCAAAAAAGTGCTTACTTCACATTAATCCCAAGTTTAAGTCTGGTCATGATTACACAAAAATGAATTTACCAAACAGGTTCTGGAGTTCACCTGATGAACAAAACAGGCTCAGTGTGGCTTGAGTGAAAACCTGCACAAGTCAGGTTTCCAACACCCACTAAATCACGGCAGGGCCTGGACCACGGGCATCCTTGTGCACCTTGCAGGTGGCAGGGCCCCAGGCTTCCTTAGCCTTGGGAGGGGGAAGGGTGTCCCCAGGCACAGAAAACAGCCAGCCAAGTGGAATTCTGGGCCGGGGGAGGAGGCCACTCTCCAGCTCCCGAGGTTGGCTTTTCATAAGGGGCACTGCCTGGCCTCTCACTATGCCCGCATGGCCCCATGCAGGAGGACCCAGAGACGCCAGGACCCGTGGACGACAGCAGCAGAAGCTCACCTGATGTCAGTGACAGCTGATTTGAAACTGCTCGACACCCACGTCCAGCTCTGATGCTCACAGGCCCCCCCACCTGCGTCCAGCTTGGTCTTTGTGTGGAACCCCTGAGGGTCCAAAGTTACAAAAAGGCCATACAGAAACTCACAAATATTAGGGAAAATAGGCACTCGGTCATCACTTCAAAGATTTCACTGAATTTAGAACTGCAGGAAGGAGGGAGAAAACGTGCTGCAATTAACGTGGGTGGACTGAAGTGTGCTGAGGGCCAAGCCCAGAAGAGTCCCCTGCCTACAGATCAACAGGGAAGCTTGTCCTCCTTCCTCTCTCTCCCTTCACCCTGGACTTGGAGCTGTCTGTGCCCTGACGGCTGTGTCTCCTTACTCTTGTGACCTCATTTGCACTTGGGTAAACACTGACCTCTGTTTCAAGGGGAGCGTAAAGAAATCTGATGATCACCTGGTTTCTGATTTCATCTTCCTTTCTGGAGTTAAGAAATTCTGCTAAACGCTCGTTTCTGCAGCTGAGCACACTGAGCACACTGTGGTGGATAGCGCGTACACACTGCAAGCAACTTGACGTCTTATGTACAGTGGGAAAGATGTGTCTAATGTGTTTGCTTGGCTTCTACTTGAAGATCGCTAAAATAGATTTGAATAATTATCAAGCATTGCCATCAGTATGCTTTTTTGAGTTATAATTAAAATGTATCATTTTATTATACTTTCATTTTTTTGCTCTAGAAAATGTTGAATTGTAACTGCACATTCAAGTTTAAATTAATGTACTCCTTCAAAAAGTAATTTGAGCCATCTTTCACCTATAAATATTATAATTTGGTGATGGTATGTGTGGAACAGAATTTGTATAAATATTTAAATGAGTGCATGGAAAATGTTAAACACTTATCCTAAATTTAAAATTTGAGTGGTACAACCTCTCTCAGAAGTGGTGACAAACATATCAATTTATATTTATCCAGAGCTGGCAATCCTGAATGTAAACTGCCAGATTCTTTTTCTAACCCCTTTCTGCGCCCAGAGTAAAGATACTTCTGTGAAATTACATTCCTGATCACTACTGGGCTTCTTAGCCTGTCCCCCAAGTCTCCATACTACAAAGTGTATCTGGGCACCCACGAGGACAGTGAGCACAGCGGGCTACAACACCAGTCAGTAAAGGCACAAGAAACATGGGGTTCCATTCGAGGGGCCCAAGTATACTGAAGAGCTTGGGACTTTCATGTTACACAAGGGTTAATGTTAGCAGAAGTAGTCCTTTTGGGTTTCTCCTAGAATAATAAAACAGGGAACTAACAGTAAGGGTTTGAGGCTGGGAGCAGAGGTGGATGGCAAGGGCCAGGATTGGGCTGAAGCAGGTGCATGTGGGACGACTCAACACCGTCAGCATGATCCTGCAGGTCTGCGACTCGCTGCCCACCCGTGTTACTCTCATGTCTGCAAAGGCTTTGCCTGGTCAGAAAACATAAATGCTGCCAGCCCAACTCTATCAGAGTCTGAGAACCCTTTCACCTTCTGCCTCTAGACCGTGAAAGTGAGTGGACTCTCTGAATCCTGGTTGGCAGGTCCTGGATAAAGCAGGTACCAAGATGAGCCAGCCCAGCATGGTTGCAGGTGCCCACTAGAGGGGTGTGGGTTTGCAGCAGACCCCAGAGGAACATACGAACGGCGGTGTAGTTCCCCCACAGGGGACAATGTCTCTTAGAAAACGTGGGTGTGACGTACAACACAAGTGGAATCCCACCCCTTGCTTGAACAAGATCTGTGCAAAATCACCTTCACTGTATCTCCACGTGCACCAGTCAGCTCCGAGTTAGAGAAGTGAAGTACCTGAGATAGGCCACATAGGAAGTCCAGAAACTTTTCTGGCTCAGAGTTTTGAAGGCTCAACGTCCAGGATGAGGCAAGGAGAGTACTGGCTTGTCCCCATGAGGGCGGCAGATGACACTGGAAAGAGTCTGTTTCAGTAAGCTGTCACTTGCAACCAAGAAACAGAGAGAGACAGAATCCAGGTGGGTCCCTTCATGCCCTCTGAGAGATCTCCCCCAGTGACCTCCTGCCAGGACCTGCCTCTGAAATCTCCCCAGCATCAGCTGGAGACCAGGACCTTGCCTGTGGACCTTGGTGTCCAGAGCATCCAAGCCACGGCAGTGCATGGCTATGCACTTAACTTGCCTGTCCAGGGCTGCCACTCAGTTGTCCTCTCTCCTGCTGAAACCCAGCGTCTTCCTGAAGCCATTATTAGACAGAGGGGGAGACCCTTGATCTAGACATAACATGCTTGAAACTTCTCAGTGCCACAGTAGTCCTTCCCCTCCAAAGAAGCCTTGGAGCTTCTATTGCAGAGTAATTAAGAAAGAGGAGCCTAGTGTTTTAAGCCATGGCCTCTTGAGCCAGAGAAGACAGGTGCAAACCCTCTCCCCAGCACCCCTGACTGGACTGTGACTTCTTGCAGGTCACTCAACCTCTCTCACCATGATTTCCTTCTCTGCAAAGGAAAAGTTCATGTAGGACCTTTCCCACAGATGTTTTGACTTGATTATCTGTAAAGCAATTAAAATTGTCCCTGGAAAATAAAAAGCACTATATTATTAGCCATTGTCATTATTATTCCTGGCCAATGTTTTCTATTAAATTGCAAATAAATACTCACACAAATATAGCTTGTACATTTGATTACTGGAAAGCAGAATGGAGTGTGAAATGGAGTGTCACCCAGACAGGTCCTGGTCCTCACACCGTTGTTCCCCAAACCAGGGAAATCACTCCTAGCATACAGAGAAACAGCTTCTGAAGCCACTGCCCGCCCCTGGGGCGCACACTGCCCTGGAAGGGAATAGGCTCCGGGACATGGACCACAAGCTGGGCGCTGAGCGGAGACTCC
This sequence comes from Callospermophilus lateralis, assembly GCF_048772815.1. Classification (NCBI taxonomy): domain Eukaryota; kingdom Metazoa; phylum Chordata; class Mammalia; order Rodentia; family Sciuridae; genus Callospermophilus; species Callospermophilus lateralis. Next base: position 2,594,048 of record NC_135321.1, on the reverse strand, counting down.
GGGCAGAGCAGTGGCCAGAAGCTCCTCGGTCTCACCACAGTGACTTCCTCACTGCGAGGTGGAGAGCAGTGACCATCTCAAGAGATCAACAAGGAGTTAAATGGTCGCTTACCGTATAGCACAGTCACAGCCTGGTACCCAGTTCATAATAGATGCTCAACAAATACTGGCTCTACTTCTTATACTCAGTTTGCTCTTTCCTTTCAAAACAACCCTTACCTACTAGAAACTGAGGAGAGAGAAGAGGGGCTGCAGTTTCTAATCTCAGGGGGAAAAATCACAGATCATCACTAATGCCCTCAGTAAAAGGTTGACGAAAGGCCACCTGCCAGCATGTGGAAACACGGCAGAAAGTCTACTGGCTCGGCCAGAAGCAGGGCATCGGGAGACGAGCAGGGTACCCAGCTGTGGGGCTCCTGTCGCTGAGCTCAGGCGCTGAGAGGGATGAGAGCCCGCACCCCGAGTGCTGATCCAGTTATTGAGAGCCTGCCATGCCTGGCCCTCAGGACCAGTAGTCCCTAACCACATGGAAATCCCTGCTTCTGCTGAACTTGCATTCTGATGAATCAGACTTTCTACAAACAGGAACCTTACTATTCTTCCTTGCTTGGTTGTTAGAATAGTTAAAGAAGGTAATGTGTGGAATGAGTCACATCAGGCCTGTAATTTTTAAGGCACTTAAGAAATACTGGTGGTGACCGTCAGCTGTCATTGTCTTTTAGCAGTAGCCCAGGAGTTCACAGGAGCCCATCGGCCCCGCCCCCTTTGCTGCTGATCCTGCACCACACTCCTTCAGCAGGGCAAGGGAGGGGGGAGAGGCTCCAAGGCTGACATGGAGGCCCACGAGTAGCCAGCGCTGACTGAGGCGCTGAACAGGCATCCTTCCTGTGCAGCAGGGTCCTGCAGGTCTACTCTGTCATTCTCGGGTCCAGATAAGCACATTTGGAAACCGGAGTAGGGTTGGACGTGTGCCACACACCAGGGAAGGCATCCCCTACTCGGAGGTGGACTTCGCCGGTGGTCATAATCCAGAGTTTGTAGCCTTCACTGCAGCATGACCACGTGGAATTGGAGGTCACCATCTGAAGTTAGGGGTCAAGGACGCTTTAAAGCACATATTTTCTGGTGATGCTATTTGAGGTCTCTTAGTTTCTTAAACACAGAGCACTGAGTTCCTTTTAATAAAAATAGATTTCAGGGGCTGGAGTTGTAGTTCAGTGGTAGAGCACTCGCCTAGCACATGTGAGGCACTGGGTTCAATCCTCAGCACCACATAAAAATTAAATAAATTAAATAAAGATATCATGTCCACCTACCACTAAAATAGATACATATTTTAAAATATGTTCATATTTTATTTCCCTTCATTTTTAAGTTGATTTTTAAGATACTGCTAAAAATTATATGAAGATGGTCTTTTTTTAAAAGAAATTTCAACTTTTCAAAGGTACCTATTGAGATTTGGGATGAAGGACATTAAAAAAGCATTCTCCATTTTAATTTACTCACACAGTAATGCTACTCCTCTAACAAACCCCCAGGATTTAGTTGACCATCCCAGTAATGGCAACAGACACCATTAACAGCTGTGAAACGTCCGCCATCTGAGAGCAAGTCAGGCGAGACTTCAGCCGCGTGACCAAGTGGAGCCCTGGAGCAGTCACATGCCGGCTCTGTTCTCTCGACCAGGCAAAGACAGACAGCTTGGAAATTGTTCTCCTTGCTCAGGACTCTAGCTAGGGAGGGAATCACCAGGAGACTTACGGTTAGGATCATACAGAAGATTCCAGGCTCCTGAAAAATCTCCCTAGAAATTGGGGAGCATGGAGATGCGTCTCTAACGATGGGGACACAGTGTTCTTGGACAAAGGGCTCCCTTCCCACAGGGACACACCCTAGGCTTCCTGTGGCAAACCTGGCATATCCGACTCATGGGAACTAAGGTTTCTAGCCAGGGAAGCCAAGGCCAGTAGCTATTCATCAGAAGTGATTTCCAGCACGGCTTCACAGTTGTAGGATCAAAAATACACCTCTCAAAACAGCTTTCTCCAGGGAAATCAAAACTTAAAAACACCTCCAGCCTCAAGCATGTGAGCATCATCTCAAGACGTGGCAGCCACATCGTGACGGGCGTGTGGGTGCGTGGAGACCCACGTCCTGCACCCCCACCCTCAGGCCCTGAAGCACCATCCTGAAGCAACTGCTCAGAGCCTCTGAGAAACAGAAGGGGCGGAGATTACTCAGGCAGGCAGACCCCACCCCAGGCAGATGCAGAACTCACCGCCACTGTCACTCCAGCTGGAAGACAGTTTCTCAAAAAAAGAAACAAAGAAGAAACGAATCTTACAAAAATCAATGGAAGCCCAGTTGCAGAAGCATTGCCTCTAACTGGACATTTGTTCCAGATTTTTCAGAGACTGGAGCCAGCAGGAGGCTGGAGGCTGGAGTAACAACTTCAGGGAACCAACCGGAGGCTCTGGAAGGCAGGGAGGGGCTTCTCAACTTCCTTCCCGGTGGAGTCTCAAAGCTGCTCTGTCCCTGCGGCTGCTGCTGCTGGTGTCAGTGACAGAGGCACCTGGACAACCCCAAGGAGGTGTCCTAGGTCAAGCAGAGGAAAGCAGGTGAGGAGGAGAGGCGCCCAGCCCACCTGCAGGAGCAGAGTGCTCCCCGAGATCCGCTGCTCCCTCACCCTGGGCTGGCTCTGACACCGGCCAGCCCCACCTGGCCACGTGTCCATTTAGAAGCACCTCTCCCCCATCCAATTCCCCACCCTGCCACTTCTCAGCTGCATCCTGCCGTGTGGGAGCATCTGCTGGCTCTGGGAAGAGGGTGGACCTGTAGCTGTCACAGGAAGGTCAGAGCGTTTTGTTGCTGAGTTCTCGTCCACTTGTGAGAGGCGTTCTTGTTCTGAGGGCCTCCTGGCTGGACAGCACTAAGGGGCATTTGGATCAGAGTCAGGCTGATGTTCATGGAAGAAAATACTCCGCAAGTTAAAATCCCTGCTGCTGGCATTGAAAGGTATTTGGTAAATAATCCTCATTTCACAATATTTCTTTCAATTTTTGTCCAAATCACTGAAGATACGGAATCCTGCCCTTCTCCTCTCTTAACACAAATTTCCACACTAAGATCCATTTGCTTCAAGCAAGGACATCTATTTGTTTATAATTCCTCTTTGTTGTCTTTATCAAATCTTCCTACAGTCTCCCGTTTCCTGGCATCCGGTTTAATGATTCTTCTCCTAAAAGTCCACTGTGGGCAACCTGTATTCCTGGAAGGCCATGAGGCTCTTAAACTTTAGGGTCTTAAGACCCACCCACCAATCATATGACAGTGCATTGTCCAGGCTCTGACCCTGAGGATGTTAGTACAAGCAAGCATCTAGAAGTTTGTATTTTTTCCCAGGTGACTTTGATGTGGCAGTCCCAGGTCTCTATATGGGACTCACTGAAAAAGAGCAGATAATAGACATAAAACTGCATTTTACCATGTTTTCAACTTTTACACTTATCTTCCATATCCCAATTAATCTGTATGTTTAATTATAAAGTTGTAGGGTATAGGTTACCACTAGCCCTAGAGCATCTTTGAGAAAATCAGAAAAAAATGGCTCTTGCTTCAAAGTGCTGTTCCCCACTCCAGGAAGTAGGGTCACCTTGGCAGAGTGCAGTATGGAGCTCAGTCCCCACCATGTGCTTGGCCACCAAGTAGTTTGAACCATCACTGTGTTGCCTGGCTTTGTGTATAGGCAAGAGAGGAGAAAAACTAGCCTTCACTGATCAAATTTGCAGTACTTTGATCCTCTGAAAGGCTTAGATGCTGAAATTTGGCCCAATGTTAGAAAATCTCAGCCACATAATTGTGCTCATGCAAATCACATTCACCACTAATGCAAAGAGAGGGAGAAAGGACACACCCAGAGGGCTTCAGAGCATGGAAAGGGGAGAGGACGGAAGGAGAGGACGTGAGTGGCACTATTTCCTCAGCACTGAGGAACCAGTGCCTCGGGGCGCCTGGGAGGAGCAAGGCGCTGTGGCACCTGCCGCCGTGGTGCTCAGTGGAGTTATGGAACCAACCACTGAGAGGACGGAAACGCCTGGATGAGGTGCTGCCGCGGGGCCATCCTGTCGGCTGCGGTCCCCTAGCTGAGGAGGGCCACCAGCACTCCCTCTTCGTGCTATGAGGCTGCTGCCCTGCCTGGCCCCTGGAGAGGGGACAAGAAGGAGTAATGGAAGCAAAGGCCAGGTGGCCGCTTCTGAGACATTTGCTGAGTGTCCCGGGGGCCGAGGACCCACACCCCCCGAGGAAACCAAGGCGGCAGGGCTGCTCCCCTGGGGAACTGCTGTCCAAGGCAGGGGTGGAGTCTGTCCGAGGAGCGCCACCCCTGGAGCCGCCTGCGCCTGGGTAAGTGCCAGCACCCTCAGCCCTGCGCCAGTGCGGGTCCAGACGGCAGAGGCCTGAGGGGCTGACGAGGCAGTGCTCCCCGGGGAACTCCGGGTGTGCCCAGCTGGGGTGTCCAAGCTCCCCCAGGAAGAGACTTGACCTTCTGTTGGGCCCTCAGTATCCAGAACAGGCAGAGCAGGGCCTCAGGAAGGGGGCAAGAGGGAGGGGTTGTCCGGCCTTCACAGAGGCTGCCGTTTGTTCCTCTCTTGCCTTCTCAAAGCCCCCAGGGGGGCAGGCGGGAATGAGGGTGTGGGAAGCCAGCGAGTGGAGCTGTCCCACCCTTGACAGCGTGGGAAGGCCCACAGGCAGGAGAACCGAAGTCACCTGGGATGGTGACTTTCTCTAAAGAAAGAGGCGAACCCAGGGGCACCTTCCCCTCTAGTCCTTTCCCCCTCCTGTAATCCCCCTCCTCACCTTTTTACTTTTAATGTTATATAAACTTAAACATGACCAAAGTTTTATTTTAAATGATTGCCATTCTTCCTGATTTAAGGTCCAATGTGCAGCCTTGTAAGTGTCCATGTCACGCCTCATCAGGTCACACCACCAGAAAGAGACCGACTGCATAAGAATGGGTCACCTGACGACCCCAGGAAGGTGCGTGGGTCAGAGTGCAGCGCCTGCCCACCTCCTGAGCCCACCACCAGTGCCCAGGAGGCCTCCCAGATGACTCCCCGCCCACGCCCCTCTAGAGTGACGTAGCCACCCACCTGTTCAGAACCGGTGCTTTGCAAACAGAAGACATGCAACTCCTAGGAAATAACCCTTCTGTCCTGAGTGCTCCGTCCCCACAGGGCTGTCTGGCATGGACAGATCATCCCAAGAGGACACGTTTACTCCACACAAACTGGTGCCCAATTCAGCCTTCCCCCACCCGGGCAATCTCCAGGGACCCCCCTGAAATCCCAAGGCACTTATTTCCTTCTCTGCTAGGATCACTGAGATTTTTATTAACAAAGCACCCAGGACAAACTGTGACCTTGGAACACTCCCTCGGGGACCTGGTCAGTCACTGCACACGGAACACTGGCCTGCGTGTGCTCAGGGAAGGCAGAGAGGTGCCTACCTGGTCAAAAGTTCCCCCAGTACAAGTTACAAACCTCTCTCCTTCCCGTTGGTAATTTCAAGATGTGCATGTATTTAAATATGATCCTCCATGAATTCACCAATTTTTGTGCTACATTTTTGCAGATGTGTAAAGAAAATGTAACTTCTGAGAAAAGCAGGAGAATTTATGTTTTATTTTATTTTAGACTATGTTCTCCCCACAGGAAATTCAATAGATGTGGGGAAGTTGTCAGAGGAAAAATGGAATTAATTTTTTTTAACACATAGTAAGCTTTAGAATTCTTCCCTCCTGGTTTTGAAGGTATTGAAAACTCTGTAATAGCTAATTAATGGTGAACAAGTCACATTAACAGAGCTCTGCTGAACTCAGATACGAGCTAAGTCCCCCAAACCCACAAGCAGGGCTGCAGCCGGTCACACCGGCTCCTTCACCTGATGGGAAGCAGTGTGCTAAACCCATCTGGGGTTGTGTCTCAGGTGGAAGGAAACCACAGCCTGTGGCACCCGAGGAACTGGCTCAGTGAGTCTCCTACAGGGTGTGACGCTGGCGTCTGCAGACCTGAACATGAGAACTTGAACCAAGGGAGAAGTAAGTGGACGCTCGTTCTGCCCCGGGGCCCTCAAACAGGAGAGAGAATTCAGAATTGACACTTAGAGCAGATCCAGTAGATCTCTACACTTACAGAGGTGGCAGAATCTTCTCAAAAACCATTGGGAATCAGGAAAGGGCTTGCTTTTTGTATAGCTGCAATTTCCTGAAAACACAGACTCCATACAGCACAGATTCCAGCCTCCAGGACTTTTGATAATCTCAGCAGGGTGAAGATCAAGGGTTTCACTGTTGGCAACCTGCAAATGCAGTCTAAGCTTTTTCTTTCAACGAGAGGAAGAAATAGCCTAATAAAATTCTTTCCAAAAGAAAAACAGTTAACAATATTGAAAACAGGGCTGATTTGGGCTTGTGAGAATTATTGAAGTATTTTCCAAGGTTGTGTTTCTGAGATGTTCTTCCTCTCCCTTCCCCCCTTCGTACTTATATGTTTAAATGTATTCATGCATATATTTGTATGTCTTTTCCTTTCTGTCTCTTTGGTTCTGTTTGTACTGCAGCTTCAAATATGAGCCAAGTCTTGTTTATGCCCTGCTACGCAGTTATTCCAAGATTATGAGCCTGTTTTTGGAAAAAAATTTTTTTCTTTTTTAAATTTGGAAAGCATCCTGTTCTGTAGTATTTCAGATTTAGAACTCCATTTAGCTGCAAAATGAAAACAAAGAGATAAAGCTCAGTCTTATGTGCTTCAAGTTGGGACGAATCTCAGCCACATTCCATAGATTATTTTGATTTAGTTTTAACAAAATACTGAGTTAAATCACTCTAATGAGCTGTTTCTGTGCCCCTCTTGCACAAGGTCATTAGGTCCAAGACAGCACCTTTCTGCTCTGTCTCCACTATTTCACGTCAGGGATGTCAAAAAAGACTCTGGTGGTTTTCCACAGTGGGGAACAGGACAGAACTGCTCAGGATGGGAAGGGAGATTTGTCACGGCTCCCAGTGGTTCCGGACCCTGACGGCTGGGAAGTCAGGCACGTGTCTCCTCCTGAGAGGAAAGGTCACCACCTTCCCTGTGCTGGCTCCGGGTGAGCTCCCTTCACAGCCTCCTCTACGGGCACCTTCCACACGTGCGCTTCCAGGGGAGAGAAGAGAGCCCTGGAATTAGCATACATGTTAAAATATCTGTCATTAAGTGAATTGCACTTTTTTTTAGGGTAACAGCTGTCTTTTTAATTAATGAGAGTAGCAGATACACGGTGCTCACGAGATACAGCCGCGCACACCACGTCCCCCACCGCAGGCCGGGGCCTGCTTCCGGTTTGCCAGGGGATGCAGACAGCAAGGTGAAGGCGACCAGGTACCTGACTGGCTGAGAGTTCCAGTGTGATATGCTAATTAGAGGGGAACAGCTCCTGTTCTGGTGGCCAATTAGGGTCTGAACAACCTCATCAGTCCTTGGAGCAGTTGTTAGCATGACTAATTATTTTTCTCCAGGTGTGATTTCTGTGAAGCTGGCAGCACCTGAGTGCCGATAGGCGGCTCGCTCTGAACGCTGGAAGGACCCAAGCAAGCAGCCTTTGTGGCAATGCTTTGTGTGCAGGTCCAGGTTCATGCGCAGCAGAGCTGACCACAGTGGACGGCGGCACCCTGGAAGTCCTGGTGGGAGGAGGACAGTTACGCCCTTCAGCACCCAGAAAGCTCTGGCATGCCTCCACGTCCATCCTGAAGGGGCCCTGGGCCTGCTGCCACACCTGCAGGACACCTGGAAGGCCAGTCTGCTGTCACAGCAGGGGTGACCCTCAGAGGGACATGCAGTGAAGGCACAGTCACCACATTCAACCAAATGCAGGAGCTTTTCCTTGTCCAAGCCCAAGACCTAATCAGTGGGTCACTATGAGCAAAGATGGCAGTGATTCCCATCTGAATGATGCTTTAATGCTGGTCAGCTAGACTACTGGGCTCACTGATAGTTACTGATAAAATCATATCAGGGGAATTCTTGCTTTTTTATATACATATAGCTGCTGTCTCTTAAACAAATGCCATTGAGTGCTCTGGGGTGTTCATGAGTAGAGCATGTATTTGAGCCACAGTCAAATCTTAAAAATGTTTCTAGCAAAATAAAAGACCAGATTAGGCCCAGGGGATCAAGCGGGAAAATTTACTGACCAGGAAATCTTCTGTAGCTTCAGGAAACGTGTTTGTAGGTGAATTTGTTTTAAAGTGATTTTCCGTGTCCATTCTGGGTTCTACAGGGACATACCAAAACCAGGAGAAGCAAGTCCAAGAACCATATTAAAAATAATTTTTAAAAATCCCTTCTCTCTTCTCAGACTCAGCAGTACCTCGCATTGCCACGGGATCCGCATGTCAGCCCCGGGCAGTGGGCAGCAGCCATGCCAGCCACCTCCCTTATATTGTAGCCAAGGTCGGGAGACTTTTTGGTCCAGGGCCGTGTCCTGGGAGCAGTCATCAGTTTGCTCACAGGGCCTGGGCGAGGGACGAGGCGTGAGAAGGGCCAACACAGATGCAAGAGGGTGACCTTGAAGAACCTGGGAATCGTTTTTCCCTCTGAGCATTGAACTACACTATCCACACAAGACCGTCAGAGCCCAGCAAAACAAAACCCACCTAGGAGACGGGCTGTCTTCATGTCCGGAAGAATTAATCACGCCTGTGAAATACGTCTCGGGGCTCGGGGAGAACCTTTGGCATAAGGAGTAGGTCCAAACTGAGAGTTCAGGAGGGGCTTCTCATGGCCTGCTGTGAGACTCACCTAAAAGTGACTCTAGGAGGGCGTCCCCTGTCACCTGGACCAAGAGCCGAATCCGCCTAGCAGGTGTGCCCTCTCATGTAGCTAGCTCTGTTCCCCAAGCATCCTTCTGATGGTCTGACTTCCCAAGTAGCTTGTCCACAGGGAGAGGATGTGTTGGTCAGGAGGAAGCAAACATCTGGTCGGCTTGACACTTAGATTACTCACTGTAAATTAAGGAGCTGGCACTCTTCTCCTGTGTCAGTCTCCTGTGAGATGTGCTAACTCTAGTCAGTGTGCTTGAGCCCCATCAACTCAGACCCTGAAAACCTCCAGCCAGTGGATTGGAGGGCCTGACCCGAGCCAGGCAGGAAGGCCTCGCCACACAGTTTCTGAAGGCCCCAGTTAAATTAAAATGTCATCTGTGAAGATTAACACATAAATAATGATATTTTCAAAAATTGGCCCTAAAATTTTAAGGCAGTGTGATGTAATCCAGAGACTGTGGGTCAGCGGCAGGGCTGAGTGAGCAAGCTTCGGTGATTAATGGTTGAGACCATGGACAAAAGGATGGGTAAGCCAGGGGCCACTGAGACCTCGGGCCTTTCTCCTGCCATGTCAAGGTAGGAGGATGTGGGCTGGAGCATGTTTTATAATGAGAAATCACCTCGTGAGCTTTGAGGGGCTAAGAATCAACATAGAGAAAGCCTCTTGAAAGAACTTTCCAAGTAGCTACCAAGCTTTTTCCCCAACTGGTATTTCTTTTAATGTTCTGAGGATAACAACAGGCAACACAGATCACCAGCTACATAAGAAGGGTCGGGAAAGCAGAGGCAGGGCCATCTACAGCTTCCTCAGGGGTAGTTTGTCATTCGGTGGTATACTGCAAACAGCTGCCCAAAGTGTGGGTACATGTGGACACCCCAGTATGTGGAACACCAATCCAGGGCGGATTGCTGGGTCTTCAGCAGCCTTCTGGTTTAGCGTGGATTTGCAGCAGAGCTGTCCTCTCCCTGCAGTGCCAGGTGGGCTGCCCAGGGGGCGCTGTTCATGTGCAGCACGTGTAAATGGCAGCCTTGCAGAGTGGAGCCCTGGGGGAAGAGTGGTCAGAACAGCACCTTCCAGGGAGCATCTTGAATCACAGAGTGAGACCCACAGGCGTGGAAATAAAGGGAATGATGCAGCCTCCCATTCTAATGGCTCCATTTCCCATTTTCACATCCATTACCTTCCTTGGATTGAGTCATTCCAATTCTGCAAAACCTCAGAAAAATTGCAAATGCAGTTCCCTCTGACTGCCGGGTGGAGAGTTCACGGTGCTCTTCAGCTTACCTCCATCAGGTGACCGGGTCCGAATTGCATACACTTTCCTTATTAGGAGGGACGGGTGAAGGATGGGCCCTCTGTGCCCTCCCTGGAGGGCGGTGGGCTTGGGTGCTGGCTGCATCCCTGCATCACTCAGACAGTTGTCTGTTGGGGAGAGCAGGAGTAAATCACATCCACAGATAATGGCACAGTAGGGACAGTGCCTACGGGAGGGAAAAAAGAACAATACCTGAGTCATTTCATGAGCTATTTTCAGGAAAAAGAGTATTTGGAAATTTCAAAGACATTTGATAATTCTAAACAGCTCGTTAAATTACCCTGCTCACTCCAAAAGAGAGAGTGCTTCCAAATCTGCATTCAGATTGCTAGGGGGAGCATCAGGAATCATTCCTGCACAGATTTTTGGCGAGCATCAGGGCGCTTTTTTCTGAAGACATTCCCTCTATTGCCTGCTGCTCCCTGCTTCATAACACTTGACAAATTCACAGTTCTTAAAAGCCCCCATAAATGTTTTGTAAATTGCTCCATTTTATCAGGGAGTTCTCTGAGCCTTGTCCCTGATATTCACCATGTTTTCCCTCTCCATCCCTTGTTTATCTTTATTTTTATGCATTTTCCGACCTACAAGGCTGTCATTATTAGCATCTGCATTCTCATTACTATTATCATGATGTTAACCACAGAAAAGATTTCCCATCTGCAAGCTGCACGTTCCCACAGTCTTGAGATTCTCACTGCTCTGACAAACTAATAAAAAAATGAATAAATAAAGCCATGTAAGGAGAATTTTTAAGACGCCTTAAGGTTCCGCTGCTCCGGGACAGATACACATGCACATCTTCATTTCTGGTGCGTCTCATACGCTAAGCAGGGGCCAGCTCACGACTGGGGCATGAGGCTGAGCAACTGCACAGGATTCCGTTCGGATGGGAGTGATGTCCAGTAGGCAAGTGGGAGAGACCGGGGAAGGAGACAGAGAGGAGGAGAGGACAGCGGATGACGGCGTGCAGGAAAGGGGGCAGGGAGCCGACAGCGAGTTAGGAAAATTGCACCGGAGACCTGAAATTATAGACCTGTTTGGAATATTAATCCTCACAGCTGCAAGAAGGAGGCCAGCCGATTGAAACTTGTTTGGAATACTTTCCTGGACAAGTTCTATTAAAAATGAGATAGTGTACTGTAAATACAGAACCGCGCGCTGCAGCGTTTTGTCAGGGCCCAGGCACCTGATTCATTCCCAATGGCACAATCTGCGGGATATTATACGGGGACTGTAAGGAGCAGCCGGTGCATGTTTCCATCACTCAGAATTGCCACCTTTTTAAACACAGGCATGTAAATGAAATATCTTCCCAGTCAAGCCAACCTCAGGCCTGGCACGGAGCAGACGCTGATGCACGGCCGTCTGCCCTGCAAATCGGAGTTTATGCTAATGGTACGTATCAATCCCTCCCCATCCCACGGTCCGCGTTTGCTCGAGAACTTGAATGCTGAAAAGGAACCAGGTCAGCCAAACAGTATCCATATTAAAAGGAAAAAAAAAATCCAATGTGAAACCAATTTTCCTTGTGGTTGGTCGATGTTTAATTTCTACCCTGAAAGTCCACTTTTCAGAGATTATCTAATAATTGCAGCAGCAAAAGGGACAGGTAATAATAATACGTAAATAATATTCCCATTTCTCCCAAATCTTCCAGCCAGTAGTCATGCTGATCACTAAAATATTTCGCGCTACTTTAGAAAGCGCCTGCACTTCCAGGGGTGGGTGGGTAGTGTCAGGAGATTCCTCCCCAGATGACACAGAGCGGGCCTCTTCCAGCCAGTCCACTGGTCTCATGCTGCCCAGGGAAATCTCGGAGCTGTTCTTCGAATTCCTCATTCATTTCCAGGATGGCGGCATCTGACGTTAGTGGCATTCGCTTTAAATCACAGCCTGAACACTGGATCACACTCCGGCAGGGGCAGGACCCTGTGGCTGGGAGGGACCGGCTTCCTGGGCTGAGAGCGTGGTGAGTGTCCTGCCAGAGCAGCAGGGAGGTGGCGGGAAGGTAGCAGAGAGCCTCGCCAAGGAGTGCACCAAGCCAGACTGGTGCCTGGGTCGCCGAGGGGGCACTCTGGGTTGGAAGCTGCCGACACGTCCTCAGGGCCACCCACTCTGTGCCCTGCACCCAGCTTCACGTCTAATTAGTCAAGCGCATCCCTGGCTGTGAAGGGTCAGCTGGGAGTTCAGCAGCACCGAAGCCCGGGCTGGCCGCTCTCCCATCAGCCTGCACTGTCCCCTCACGTGTAAGCTCAGGGAGCCCTGAGCCAAGGGCCCCACAGAGAGCAATTCTGGGAGGGAAGAGGAATGGCTGGAGGGGAAGTGCCAGCACTTGGTGGCTCTAGAAACAGAACACAGAAAGAAAGCAAAAGGCGCGTGGGAGCTCCGGGTGGAAGGTCACCAGACTCACACCTCCCGGCCCTGAATCACCTCACCTAGCTGATCCTGAACCCAGGTGCACAGCTGGGGACCCAGCAGGGGTGTGGGGTTTCCCGGTGGGGAAGGGGTGGCCTCCTCCTGAAGGCTCTCTGTCCCCTGGCCATTGCTCCTACTCAAAAGCCCTGGGGACCCTCACCCCCAGCTGTCAGAGCTGTCAGAGAGCTCTCACCACGGAGGTGGCAGCCAAAGCAGGACCCCAGCGCGTGATCACACTGTCTCTGTTGTTGGAATCGGGTCACATCCTGTGCAAGTCCTTGGACACGGCAGAGTTATTACCAGGTTGTAAATCCATGGTTTTAACATTTATAAAGCCCAGTGAACTGCTAAAACCCAAGTGTGGCCTGGGAGCGTGACGCTGAGAAGCTGTTTGGAAAGCCCTCCTTCCTGATGAGTCACTGGGGTGGGCTCCGCGCCCCATGGGGGAGGCCTGCAGCTGCCCGGTGGGGCCTTTGGCCTCAGGAGCCCGGGGGTGGGACTGTGTGGAGCAGAACCCACCTTTCCAAACCAGCCACCACCTGCAGTGGGCTGAGCAGGACCCAGAGATGTGACCGTGTCCTGACCCCAGCACATACCAAAGGGGAAAGGGCCCTAGGAGGAAAGAGACTTTCCAGATTTAACTAAGAAACATCCCAGATTATTCGAGTGGCCCTAAATTCAATGACAAGTTTCCTTTAAAAGAAAGGTGGATTAATGTCTGAACAGAGGTGGCCACATGGAGACAAAGGCAGAGTGGGGCGTCGCTGCCACAAGCCCAGGCAGCGGAGAAACCAGGATCTGGAAGAGGCAGGACACGCCCTGGGGCCTCGAGGAGTGCCCCCCGCACCTGCCCTCAGATCTGGCCTCCTGCCCTGGGAGCCACGCGTTTCTGTGGCAAGGAGCCACCTTCGTTGTGACGTGTCACCCCATCCCAGCTGGTCCCTAGGGAACTTGTTTACCCGAGGGCTCAACTTTTCTCCAGATTCAGACTCACCCGGTCCTCGTTAGGTCAGGGAGAGGCACATCCTGATGTAGACTGACTGCACACTTCTCCTGCGGACAGAGGCTGCCAAGGTCGCGCTCACGCAGAGTGACGTTCCAACACTGTGTCACGGCTCACTGCTCTCGCCCAGGGTCCCCAACGTTGTTGAAGTCCTAACCCCAAGGTGACGGCGTTTGGAGATGACTGGGTTGTGGGGGGGAGCTCCCACGACTGGACTTGATGTCCTTATAAAAAAGGCTCCAGAGAGATCCTCGCCCCTGCTTCCTCCGCAGGAGACCACAGAGAGACATGCCCCTCTGATCCAGGAAGGAAGGGGGCTTGCCAGGCCCTGGATCTGCAGTACCCTGACCGTGGACTTCCCACCCTCCAGATTGGGTGACATTTTCTTACAGCCACCCCCAAAGCCGAAGACTCTCAGTAATGTATACCCAATTTGAATTTCCAAGTGTTCCATTTCCAAAACTAAAATACCTATGTTCCTATTACTTCACATTTGTTCCTAGATACAAAAAAACAGCCCGTGCTATACGTTTGCAAATTTAAAAGCATCATTCAGAGGCTGATCCCAAACAAAAGCTCTGAGCCAAGAGTGATTTCTTGCTGGTCCTCCTAAAGAGTGGACAGGACATGAGGAAGGAGGTTTTGAGGCTTCCAAACACCAAAGAATCAAACAAACATCCAGGTGAAGTCCCCAGAATGCTGAGCCAGAGTCCAGCACAAAGCAGAGAGTAGGCCCCCGCGGTTGCGTCCTGTGGGCTCCTGAGCACCTCCTAATGCCCAGAAGCACTGAAGAGACCTAAGGGGGGGGGGGAGTCCTCCCTGAGCTGGAGGACCAACCAGCTGCTCACCTCTCTGGGCCTCAACGCTGTCCTCTTTAAGATGGGTTCCAGCAGCAGCTGGTGTAGAAGGATGTGGTAGAGCTTGAGTCGGGTGCTGTGTCCATCACTAAGGAGCGCCAGACCCTCACAGCCAACACCTGCCCTCTGGGTAAGTGCGCGGCTCCGAGAGGCCTGCACAGCCTGGCCTGCAACTCAGAGGCCCCTGAGCACATACAGCCCACCCCTCCCCAGGCCACCAGGATCACGGGAGCCCAAGACCCAGCGATGCAAGATTTCTCCCAGTCTTCACGCAGCACTGAATTTCTGTTTCAGTGGTTTGGGATTTTAGTTTCAAACTTATAGTATTTAACATTCCAAGGATTTCCTTCTGAATTTTACTCAGATATCGCTTACTGTTCCTTTCACCTGAGGCGGAATTTACACGACACAGAATGAGCCCTTTCAAACGTCCACTTCATACCCGCACACTATTATGCGATACCCCCGCTATCTGGCTCCAAAACATTCCGTCAACCCAGAAGGGAACCCTACACCTGCTAGTGAGTTCCTCCTCGATGCCCCAGCCACCGCCCCGGAGATCACTCCCCTGCTTGCTGTCTTGGTGTCCCGGTTCTGACAGGTCACGCTTGGAACCATGCAATGCGGGTCATTCGGTGTCCAGCTGCTCTCACGCAGCAGCTGCTCCAAGGTCCATTAGTTGCAAAGAGCATCTGCAGTGGGCTGTTCCTGTTTGGGGCTGAATAATACTCCATTGCTCTATGGACCAAAATCTGTTCACCCGTCATCTTTGGGCAGACACGAGGGTTCTTTCCACTTGGCTGACTGTGAATCCTGCTGCTGTGAATGTGCAGACAGGGGCCTGAGTCTCTGTTTTCTATTTTTTAGCCCAGGACTGGAATTCCTGCTTCTTCTGGTAATTCTGTGCTTACCTGGTGGGGACACCAATTTGCATCTCTGCTAAGCGATCGAGGATCTCCACGGCAGCTGTGCCACTTCTCTTCCCACGAGCAATGGGCAAGGACCTGGCTTCTCTCCCTCCCGCCAGTGTGCGCTGTCTTCAGCTTGGTTTCCCACTCGCAGGTTGGCTGAGGTGAGTGGGCGTGGTATTTTGGTGTACCTAGATGTTGACTTCTGCAGCCACTGAGGGGGCTGATCATCCACGCATGTGTTGTTTGGCCACAGGCATGTCTTCCTTGGAGAAGTGTCTGTTCAAGTCCTTTGCCTATTTATTAATTGAGTTGTTTGTCTTTCTCTTCTTTAGTTATAAAAATTCTTTATATATTCAGCATACAAATCCTTTATCGGGTATGTACTTTTCCCCCCTTCTGTGGACATTTTTTATTTTCTTGCTTTATTAAATTTTTATTTCCCACGTCATGCCTAATTTTTTGCTTCCCTAATTCCCTTGAGAGGGGTTTTCTTATGAAATTTCTGTACTTCCCCAACTTGACCCTCTAGGGCCTGGATTTCCTCCACTCACAGGAAGGTGGGAACTCTGAATAAAAGAGAAACTACTGGAGGAGAGTAGCTTGTGAGTCCAGACGAGCACTGAAGAGCCTGCCCTCGAATCTAAATTCTAGCTCCACGTCTCCCTGGCTGTGCCTGCTGGGCTGGTTCCTGGACATTGCTGGTTCTTATTTCCCTCTGTAATGGGGCAGCGATAGTAGGCACCTCATAGGATTGTTGTGAGGACCACAGAGACAAGGCGTTTCATGAGTAAGTGAAAAATCCGCCTATCTGTAATGGTTTGGGTGATGAGATGCCTTCGGGAGCAGATGGGAAGTAGTGGTGCACGCCTCTGTGGTGGCTGACCTGGTGCAGTCTCCGGTGGAAATGGTGTTTCCCTAATGTCAGCGCAAGGACCTGTGCCTGTGTGCCCTGTCCAAAGAGACCCGCTTTCAAAGAGGGCCACCTCCAGGCTCTGCTCTCGGCAGCACTGCAGAGCGAGTGCATGCATGGCCTCTCCCAGGGCCAGATGCATGAGTGGCTGACCACCAAGCGCCTGCCCACTGGGCTTCCTCTGTGCCAGCTAGAGACTTAGAAGGAAAATAGGTGATAGTGATGACAAATTAACCAAGAACCTCAAGAACCGTCAATTAATAAGCAGCTCGTGTGTTTTTATAATTCTGCTAAGAAGAGAAAGAGAAAGGAGTGCAGAGCTCAGGGCCCAGGGCCAGCAGTGTGCAGTGCAGAGCCTTCCCCTCTGAGGACCAAGGGCTGGGCCCTGCTGACCAGGAGGATGGCCTGCCATAGGACAAGGGTCAGATCAGCAAGCACATAGAGCATCGAGAGGCTGGGGTCCTGAGGAAGCCCATGGGGGCACCCCCAGTGTGTTCCCGATGGACAGCTCGTGGCAAGCCAGGAAGCCCTGAGGGGCAAGGTGTGGCCCGGGCTCTACTTGGCCCGTGGTCTCCCCACGTGGGCTGATGAGCCTGTGTAAACCTCGTCCCAAGGCTGCGGCCGACGTCCTTGCTGCCAGGGAAGGCCAAGACAGCGGCAGAAACGGCGACCCCATACAGGCCACGCTCAGTTCTCGGGCCAAGCTGGCAACCACCCGTCTCCTGAGCTCCTGTGGCCTCGGCCCAGGGAATCGCCTGTGCCCTCTCCTGGGGCCGCCCTCACACTCTCGGCCTGTGGAGCTCTGGTTCTGTCAAAGCCGGAGTCCCACCATGTCAGGGCCCTCCTGGGCTCACAGCCAGGCCACCGCCCATGCTGCGCGGCTGTGGGCTCTCAGCCACACTGCTACCTGGCACTGGGGACTCTGGCCCTCCCCTCCACTCCAACCATAAGGCCACCCGGGACCTGCCAGGTGCCTTCCTCACATAGGACAGACCTTTGTCCTGCCCTGGGTCCAGGTCCTGAAGTCCACACGCCGCTCTCTCCTTGCCCACCTCCAGTTCTTCCACGTGCTCGCCACCTCTCCACACGGTGCAGGGTACGTGTTCGTGTGGTTACAGCTGATTATCTGCTCCTCCTGGTGAAGCTCATCTCAGAAGTGGTTTCTTCTTCAGTCTATTGCTTCACTGATGTAATCTCAGTGAATGACCAGTGCCTGGCACGTGGAAGATTCCAGTAAATTCATTTTCGATAAAATATGTGTTAGATCAAGTTTCCATACTCAGTGCAGTGACTGTGACAAGCTTCTCACAAACGTGTGGTGGTTGAATGAAAGCAATAAGACAACAGTTCACATTCTCCATCACTCCCAAATGAGCCTGACATGGGGAAGGTAACACCCCAAACAAAGCCACCAGTGCCACGAGGCCCAGGACAGGACGTATTGCTAGACCTGACCTTAAAACACAGAGCTGGGGCTGGGGCTGTGGCTCAAGCAGTGACGCGCTCGTCTGGCATGTGCGGGGCACTGGGTTCGATCCTCAGCACCACATAAAAAAAAGTCGTTGTGTCCACTGAAAACTGAAAAATAAAAATTAAAACACACACACACACACAGAGCTTGATTGTGATTATTGTGAAAGATACTGCTGAGTAAGTGATCCTAGGGGAACCTCATAAACGCAGCTGTCCACTGCAGGAGTGTCCCCGTGCCCTCTGGGAGCTGTCTTTGTCGTCCCCTGCTGGACAGGTGCAGCAGCTCCCAGGCTCTGGAAGCGCCCCTGTTCCTACCAGCTCTCCTGGGGGAAGTCCCAAACCAAGGACACTGCTCCACAAGGTAAGTAGGCCTGCTGGCCCCAGGGACCTCCGTGGCCATCCCCCCAGCAGTGCCCCATCTCTCGCTCCCACATGTGCTCGTGTGACGTCTTTCCCTGCTGCACAGGGACGCCCCGACTCTGCGGGGGCCGCTGTGGCAGAGGTCCTTGTCCTCGCGCCTCCTTTGCTGCTGCTCCACCTCATCTTTTAGTCCACATCCTCCGTGACAAGGATGTCACCTCCCTACAGCAAGTCACGAAAATCCTCCCTTATATTCTCTGCTTCCCATTTTGGAAGTTACCGCATCATGTTTGTCCCAGAGAGTCCTCTGAGCACCTGGACCTGCTGCAGTCCCCGCCAATCCATCATCTCTCCCCTGCCGGACACCGTGAGCAGAATTACTCAGGGCCTCAACTCCTTCTGCCCACTGCAGGATGTCAAGACTGTATGCTGCATGTCACACGTAAATCTGCATGTGTGTGCAAACTGCACACATGAGCGAACCTGTGTGCACATGCATGTGGTAGACAGATCTAGACACTCTGTGCTGTAGGAAGTTGGAGTACTTACTTTCTCTGGCCGCTAGTCCTGCCTTCCGTGGGGAGTCATCCTCCTTCACCTCTCAGGGCTACCTGTATTATTGCTCACATTAGTGGCAAACTCTGTCACTTTAACTAAATCATTTTGTTTCATTTTTAGGGTGATTTCTCTGACTATACAGTTTTATTGAGCAGGCGTCTCCCCCTTTCACCTTTTCAGCACGTTAAGCACATCATCCTCTGGCTGCTGGTCTTCATAGTTTCTGTTGGAATTCAGGCTCGGGCTCACTGCTGTGGCTCTGTCCTTTCAACGTGGCTACCCTCAGCCTCCTTTTGTGCAGTTTATGTACAACAAGACTGACGTACTAGACATGGCTCTCTTGACCTTTAGCGTAACTGAGTCTTGTTGAGCTCCTTAAACCTTGATGTTGATGTAGCTCATCGAGTTCTCTTCTCTTCTTCCTCCTCTTCCTCCTCCTCCTCCTTCTTCTTCTTTTAAAATTCTTGGCCCCCTTTCCACATATTATTCCTTTTCCATTACTTCTCGTAGGTAGTGCCTCCTGGTTCTCCAATCATACCTATGTTGGGCCTTCTGAATGTATCCCATGTCTCTGTGACGTCTTCTTTTCCTTTTTTTCTTTTTAAAATTTTGAGTATTTCCTATTTTTTTATAACTCATCAAGTCTACTTTCTATAAAATTCAAGATGTTTTCAACTCAGCCAGTGACTTCTCAGTCCCAAACACTGAACCAGGCCCCGAACCTCCCCCGGGCTATTTTGCACCGTCCCACCCTGTGACCCCGACTCAGGAGCTGGATTTGTTTCTGGGGTGCAGCTCGAGCTTGTTCACTTGCCAGCCACGAACAGCAGCCTCCCCCACCCCGGACCTTGCAGAAGTCTTCAGCCGGCGGCTTTGACTTCCTGCTCAGTTTCTCTGTAGAGAGTGGCTCTACACAAGTGCAGCCCAGGAACTGGCCAGTAATCTGAGAGATAAGGCCTTCAAATGTTTAGATTTTCCTATTTTGTTTCTCTCTCCATTTTTTACCTCCGAATATCAATTGCTCCTGGGGCCTCAAGTCTGTCCTTTGTTTTCTCAGTAAAATGGCTGCTATCTTCCTAGATTCTCTTCCCTCTGAGCTCTCCTGAGGTGGATGTAGAGTTGATTCTGTTCTTCCAGGAGCTGTTGCCCTCCAGCTTGTCCACACGGCTGTTCAGTTTTCCCAACAGGAGGGTCGACAGGATTATCGCAGCTTTGGGACTGTGTTGGGGTAGGGAGTGACTGACTCCAGTCTCCTCCACCCAGGCTGGAACCGAGATCCTGTCTTCTTCGTCACCTGGGAGGAGGGGAATCTACCTTTACTTAAGTCATTCCGTGAGCTTAAATCCATTTCTTCCCTCCTGAAACACTTCGTCCTTAATTCCCTCTATTTTTTTCCTCCAATGAACTGATTGTTCACTGAAATTGAAACAAATCTTAAGCTAAAAATAGGCAAACCACCCAACAAACAAAATTTCTGTGCAGATCTCTCTATTTCCTTGCTTCATATTTTCTTTCTTTTTCAAATCTGTTGTACAAAACGCTTGAGAGTCCTCCCTCAGCCTCAGGGCTCTGCTCCCCTCACCCTCCGTGTGACGGTGTTTGTGGGAAGGCCTTCAGAGATCATCAGGTCACGCGTGCAGGGCCTTTAAGAGACTGGGGAGAGAGTCCCCCGTCCCTGACACGTGCAGAGAGAAGCCGTGAGAAGACAGCCCTCTGCAGGCCAGGCACAGGCCCTCAGCAGACCCCCACGCGGGCACCAGGCTCCCTTCCTGTTTCCGAGCCCTCAGCCTGTGGTTTTGGCTGTGGCTCTGCCCGGTTCCTCTTCCCCAGTCTGCTGCTTGAGATGCCACAGTTCTCTAGTTCCTATCATCACAACAAATGCCCACTGGTTCACCTCACCCCAGTCACTTCTCATGTCACTGTCATGTTCGCCAGGACGAGTCTTGAGGCCACAGCCTCTCCCGTGTGGCCTGTGACTAAGACCCCAGGGGCATGCCAGGCCCCTCTGTGCAGACTGAGCAGCTCCTGTGCTTGGGGCCTGCACCGGGCACCTGGAGGAGTAGGGTCACTGCTGTGCCCTGACCTGCCCAGGGGCTCCACTTCTCACAGCTGATCTCATGGACCACCTGGAGGGTAGCAACAGGGTGCCTTTATTAATGAGTCACAGCAACAGCAGCAAAAGCATTACATGAGCTGGCTTTGTTGAGCAGTGTGGTAGAAAAGGAGAGTGTGGGCTGAGGAAGCCTGCAGACACGGATTTT
The DNA here is from genome assembly GCF_048772815.1 of Callospermophilus lateralis. NCBI lineage: Eukaryota > Metazoa > Chordata > Mammalia > Rodentia > Sciuridae > Callospermophilus > Callospermophilus lateralis. The sequence goes on along the minus strand of NC_135321.1, from coordinate 2,573,118 downwards.
GCCACCACCCACGCCTGTACCTCTGGACGTCACCTTCTTCTCTGAGCCAGGGTGACCCATCCGTACTTTGGAGACAGATTTGAGGAACTTGGTGGTTGCCTCTCCCGGGGCATCAAAAGTGCTCACAAATTGCACTGCAGCTAGTGGCAAGTTACGGACAGAGGTAGTGTCAGTGTCCTGTGGTAGCATCCATGGACTGCTGGCTTAAACAAGGGGACTTTGCTCTCACCAACTGCCAGCTAGTGAGAGAAGTCAGAGCCAATGGGCCAAAATGGGGGTGTCCACGGGCCACACACTCTCTGGGGGCACTGGGAAAGTGTGAGTCTTGCCTCGCTGGCTCCTGGTGGCTGAGAGTCTCTTGACGTGTGGCCCGTCATTGCAGTCTCTTTTGTGTTCACATCATCCTCTCCTTTCAAGTCTCTGCTTCCTTCTTAGAAAGACACCAGTGACTGATTTGGGGTGCACCAAAATAATCCAGAAAAATGCCCTCGTCTCAAGGTTCTTAATTTAAGCCCAATTGTAAGGATCCTTTTTCTGAAAAGTTCCCATTTACAGATTCCAGGGATTGGCATGTGGGTATCTTTTTCAGTCTACCCCAAATTAAGCCACATACAGAATACATCCATTCTCCCGCTCTCCCCTTTCCCAGGATCCTGGGCACGGCTATCCCGGCTCTCTGCTTGGGATCTGCCAGGCTTTGCTCCTTGCTGGAGTTGGAAGTCACCTTCCAAGGTCACGTGGCTGGTGGCTGAACCTAGTGGTGGTCTGAGGTTCCCCTGCTCTCTGCCCGCCAGGCAGAACTGCTTGTGGTTCCTGGCTAACAAACAGCCAAACACAACTCCATCCATGATGAAAGCAGGGTACCGCAAGGTTCCAAGGAGTGTAATCTCTCCATTTTCACAAAGTCTTTATTTAAAAAGCAGATAGTTTATATAAGTCAAAGTTTCACAAAAATATTTTTACCAAAACAAAGATGTAGAAACAGAAACACCCTCAGTAGATTTAATTAGCTGGTTTTCTTACTATTAGATATCAGAGCTTAAAATTATTGGAGCTCAGTGTCCAGCCATTAGGGATAATCGGGGCAGATGCAGCCCTTGGATTGGCTTTGGATATCATCTCATAAGCAAGAGAAAGCCTTAGAGAACTTTTACTAGGGGGTGATCTGATGAGCCAATAAGATGAAGACTGATGTGGCTGCAGCACGCAGAGCGCACCAGAAATCTGGACGTCAGTACCAATGGCCTGACAGAGGGGGTCGCAGTGGATTTAACGTTAGAGACAAGGACAAGGGAGAATGAATATGGACTGAAGTCATGTACCTGTTGGAGAAAGAGAGAGGGAGACCTAAGACAAATGCAAGATTTCTAAGATGGGTGGTGGGGTGAAGAAGGACGGACCCAGCCTAGAAGGAGGTCCTCAGGGTGAGCCAGGAGGAGTAGAAACGAGGACCCTTGGCACGGGGGATGGCAGCGACTTGGGAAGGTCTCTGGAACATTCCTGATGGAAGGTTAGGGACCTTGTCAGCACATCTGGTTCGGTACAGCAAGGCACACCGTGACACACCGCGAGTGCTGCTTACAACAGGTGTCATACTTAGGACGTGTGCTGTCCCCTAGAGGCTCATCCCTGAAGTCTTCTCCCCCAAGACAACAGTGGTCAGAGGCGGGGCTTTGGGGTCTCGTCTGGCTCCTGAGGGCTCTGCCTCGGCAGTGGATTGATCTCTTGATGGGGTCCTGGGTGAATGGACCACTGGGTGGGGGTGGAAGTTGCAGGAGGGGCTGTGAGGAGCCCTAATGCTCCCGCATCTTCCAGGGCTTCCTCTCCACTCCATCTGCAGCGCAACCCCGCACAGCTGGGAGCCACCAAGTCCCCATGAGTGGTCCACCGCCCGAGAAGGGTGGTCCCATGAGCCTCTTTCCTTGAAGATCCAGTTAGAAATATGTAGCGAAGATGACAGATCAACACTTCGGGGGAAAGAAAACTTCCAGGTAAGTTTCCTAAAATACAAAGGATAAACGGGAACAAGCTCCCACAAGACTGATGTTACCTGAACCCTGTGTGATAGTCTCAATATATCCTCTCGTTCCACCCTGTGGGGCTGGGGCATTTTGAAATACCGTGGGAGTCAAATGTCCTTGAGTGAGCAGTAATTCAGACTCGAGTTGATAGGCGGATGAACAGGCAGGCGAAAATTCAAACCAGTGTTGCTTTGTGGGCAGAAATTCAAGATGCTTAAAATGTATTAAATGCCCAGGTGGTGTTTGCAATAAATAGACCTTCCAGCGACACAGGGAGCTCAAGAGAACATTATGGTGTGGACATGAGGTGGCCCTCAAAGCTCCTGTTGAAGCAGGAATGTTCAGAGCTTAACCTAATCGTCCAGCCTAGTGGAATGGACTGACTGGGTGGTCACTATAGGCAGGTGGGGTGTGGCTGGAGGAGGTGGGTCACCAGGGTCTTCTCCTGGAAGGGGCATCTTCCCTGTGCTTGCCGATGCCCCATGAATTGAGATGCTCTCCTCACTGGGCCTTTCTGCCATGATATGCTGCTCACCCTGGGCCCAGAGCTATGGGCTCAGCCTTCTGTGGACAGAGACCTCTGCAACCCTGGGCCCCAGATAGACTTTTCCTGCTCTAAGTTGTTTATGACCAGCACTTTGGTCACAGCAATGCCATCGCTAACTAACGCTAGATCCTGCAGCTATGTATCTTCTAGCCTGTCCTCAGGTTCAACCACCCTAGTGTTAATGGAGTTGAGCACAGGGTCTGTCCACCCTCCCTGTGAGGACACGTAGCAGCACCCCTGAGCAGGGCTTCCAATGCTTTCTGTGTGTCTGCCATCACCTGGTCACCTGGGGCAGGAGTGGGAGTGGGGAGGGGTCCACGTCTTTCCAACCCAGCCTCCATGCAATCATCCACCCATAAATGTGAGGAGGAGAAGAGAGAACATAACCCAGTGTCTCACTGCGGGAGGAGCGGGAAGAAGGGTGGCTTTTCCGGTCAGAGAGAGGTCACACTCTGCTGACCATCACCAGCATGGCCAGTCCCTCATCCTGTCTGACCCAAGAGGCTTTCACTTTCAGGAGAACATTTCCAAAGCTGCCACTCCACTTCCCGGGGCCACGGGAAGGTGAATTAACTAAGGTCAATGTGAACTAGGGGGATTTGGACCATAAGAAATAAAAAATAAAAATAAAACAATTTTAAAATCTCGAGAATATTGGAAGAAACAATACAAAAAAAATCTGCCAAAATAATCAGTTCCAGGATGAGGGTGCTCAGTGGCTCAAAGCCGCCCCTGAGATCAACTCCTCTCCCCTCTCCAGACGCCTCCGACCGCTCTGCTGAGGTCAGGAGGCAGGGGGTGTTCTGAGGGCCACACTGTGCCCACAGCATCTGCCGATGGGGAAGGCACAGCTCCTTCCTCGGGTTTCCTTGGGCTTTTTAAAGTCACACAACCAAGGAGTCAACTGTATGCAACGTTAATATCCACTCTCTGTGCCATTTGGTGAGTCCGGGGCCTGAACCTGCACGCTTACAATAACCTTCACCATGAGAAAACCCCATCACCCAGAGCCCACCCTGGCTAGGCCCTTCTCTCCCCAGCTTGGAAAGCCGCCATCTACCGGCGTTCTCTGCCCTGGGTCTGCTGGTCTGGGTTCCCTGTTGGGGGCACTAGGAGCCCTCGGGTCTGGCCCGGTTGCCATGGCGGGTGGAGATGTCCCCTGTGGCTGCACCCACTGCTGACACCTCTGGCTGTCGAGTTGCACAGAGGTGGTGCCCCATCTGCTCAGATGCTTGGTGTGTTTCCAGGTCGAGGTGGTCGTCAGGAAAGCACCCACTAGCATTCACAGGTCCCTGTGCAGCACGGGTGTTCACCTCGGTGTGAACTGAGGCAACTCAGCAAATAGGATCACGGGGTGCTTGGGTGGATCACGTTTACGTCCTGAGACTCCCTCACCCAGATTCCCAAGTGTGGACACGTTCTCCTCTCTACCAGCAAGGTTACAGCAGCAGTTCTTCAAACTCACCAATATTTGTCCTTCTCCACTCTTCTAACTTTATTTGTGCATTTTCCTTATAAATGCTGTTAGGGACGCCCAGCCTGAGGCTGCCACCCCTGGTTCACAAGACAGAGCAGCGTCCTTCCAACGCCTGTGGCCAGGGAGGTGGGATCGTGAGAGCTTCAGGTGGATTTGTGAATGGCCTGGGTCTGGAAGTGCATTTTGGATTCTGCGGGGAGGTGCACCTAAGAGGTTCTGTTAGGAAGGAACAAGAGAATAGCATTCTTAGGTAGAGAGCCACACGGGCCTTGGACTGTAAGAAATAAAAGTCCTGGTACATGGCAAGTATTGTGTATGTGAAATGTGCCTATGTATTTATAAATACTTAATAAAATACTTGTATTCAGAAATACGCATATTGATGTATTTAGAAACTGCGTGTAAATCAAAGCCGTGTGGGTCAGGGGTGGACTTCTCTTCCTCACACAGGCAGTCATTCATCCCTTTAGCACTGGATCAATAAGCAATTACTCACCACCGCGTTATGAAGAGAGAGTTACCAGGAGAGAGGGAGGCTGGCCTGTGGTCCCAGCACCCCACCCCGGCGAGCCAGCACAGCCTGCCGGAGCTTGACCCACTGTACCAGAGGCGCAGGAGCCGACACTGATCTCCCCAAATCTCCACAATTGCATTGTCAAAATGCAATTTGTAAACACTGGATAGAGAGGTTTGGAAGTATTCTCTTGACAGATAGTGCAACCTTCTTGTGCCATAAATTGACGAAAGTCATACTTAATTATGGATTTAGTGTGCCCTTATCCCAAAAGTTAGAAAGAGAACAAAAATAACAGAATATTTAGAGAAACATACACATAAAGCCCAATAATATTCTAGAAATACTAGAATACAATACACCAGAAAAGTCATTATATCTGTATTTTGAAAAAGAATGGAAGAAAAATAAATCAAAGCAGTGACTTCGAGGTCACATGTCAGCCAATGCCCAGATCCTTGGGCCAGCAGTGCCCTGCATGCCCCTGGAGCTGTGTGCACTCAGCACTCTGGGGGAAGTGGGCAGAGGCCACGTGCTGTACCTCCCGCCCCAAGGCTGGCTGCTGGAGAGTGAATTCTGTCCGTTTCCTGTGGTCACCGTGGATGTCGTGGGTAGTGATGATATATACATAACCAGGTGCTGTTCTTAACTAGGTATCATTCCACCCCTATTGCTCCAATAAATCTAAATGGCGTCTTAAAGCAAGGGAGACATAGCTGCAGTAACATTGACAGAGGACCTGGCTATTAAGCTGTCTGCAGACTCTGGAATCAGTGAAATGTTTGACAGCGCAGGGACAAATACGTATTAGCAACATTGCTTAATCCATGTTTCAAGGGCAGAATTTGAGACCATGCCTTTGCACCATGCAGCTCAGATTGCTGGAAGGATACTGTCATAAAAGGACCGCCAGAGGCCACGCCATGGCCAGGATGTGCATCCCTTGCCCTTCCCCGGCTCGCCAAGCCCCCTCAGGCAGAGCGTATCTCATAAGACAGAGGGGCCTGGCTTAGGGATGAAGAAAATAAATACAAGATAAAACAACTTTTTTCAAAGGAGTCATCAGATTCACCCCCAGGGTCCTGGGCCCCTGTTCCTGTTCCTGGGGCAGCGACATTCCCGGGGGAAGGGTTCCCACCCGGGGGCTCTGAGGTCTGTGCTCACACAGGAAGCTAGACAAGGCTCCAAACAGGGAGTTTCCGCAAAGGTACCAAGTGTCAGGTAGGACGTTGCCCATGATTGACAGCACATAACATCCTACCACATCCCCCTTACATTTCTCACTTTTCCCTCAGAGCCAGCATTTTAGTGACAAGCACCAGTCTGCCTGGTTATCCCCAAGGGACATGACCAGAGGGACAGCAGTGCTGTGTACTTGTGACCCCCACTGCGCTTCTGTCCCTGGGTGCGTTTGCACTCCCAGATTCGGGCAAGTGATCTTGATGATGATGATAATATCCACGTCCTTACTTCATAAAGGTGAGAGCAAAGGGGGCCTAGAGGAAACCCAGGGGGCGTGGTACCGACATCCCGACACCCCAACATCCCATGGGCATCGACCGGCATGCCGGGCGCATTTCTGTTTCTGCCTCACTTAGGGAATCCCTTCCTCATCCTTTGTGCTTTGCAAACAGGAAAAATGGTAGGTCAGCAACAAGGTGTTCTGCAACGCCTGGGACAAAGCTGTGGAAATGCAGGAGAGCGTGTTGGCTGCAGAGCTAACGGTCACTCTCGGGGAGCACCTGGTCTGCAAGGTGCTGGGTGTCTGCAGGCTTACCTGCCTGGCCGTGCCTGCGACGTCTGCTGCAGTTTCCAAAATGTTGGTTCAAACACTCACTGAGCACCTCCTACATGCCACTCAAGACAAGGCATTGGGCGGGGGGCAGGAAGGCGAGTGAGGCAGCCCCGTCTGGATGACCACCGTGTGAACGTGGGCAGGATGCTGAGGCAGGGCTGTGGGGCCTTTCCTTCGACCCCCGGCTCAGCCCAGCACCTGGACTTACATCCACAGAAGTGCGGGGGCTCCCCCTTCCTGAAGCCCAGCCAGCCCCACTGGGCAGAGGAAGGAGGTCGCCCAGCAGCCTCTTGCCCATTACCCTCAGCCTCAGAGAGGCGCCCAGGGGAGACTGTCATGGAACCCAAACACACGCTTCTGCTTCTTGAGACACACAGAAGTTTCTCGGTCGTAATAACTATGCAAAATAGGAGAAGCAAAAACTCTAATAGTAAATGAAATAATTTTCTTTTCTTCCCCCCTTCCCTCCTCTCCTCTCTCCTTCCTCCTTCCTTCTTCTTCCTCCCTCTCTCCTTCCTCCCCTCCTCCCTCTCTAAGGAGCACACATGTGTTACTGAACACCAGCAAGTGTCCCAACTCAGATAAAGTGACTCTGGCTGTCATCTTAGTAGGAACCAGGCCCCGTGACTCACCAGATGGCCACTGCAGCCAAGGGACGTTCCTTGACAGAGTATCTGATGTGACACCACACACTGCCAGGTCCTCAAGCATTCTGCCAAGTCAGCCTGGTCACCTGACCATGGGGCCCTCTGGTCTCGGAGTTGCCGTGGCCAATTTGACCACAGCACAGCCCTTGAGACGGTCCCCTCCCAGGCTAGCCAGGCGAGCCACATCTCTCCCTCCAAAGTCACTTGCTGATCTGTAGTGGGGGCCTTACCAAGCAAAGCCTGGAGAGCTGGCTCTGATGGCATTTCAGGTCCCAGGAGACAGAGGGGCAGTCCTTCTGCTCAGGGGAAAAGGAAGCTAAAGTCAAGACATGGAAAGCTGGTGGAAAGAACAGAGCAAGGAAACCAATTTGGCCTATTTATTTTTTTAGTAAATATTTTTTTTTGTTTAGACACCTTCAAATATTATCAGAACAAAATCAAGTATACCAGTGTCTTTATGCAGTGAAAATGTAAATGCATTGACTCCTCAGATTTCCAGTCGCATCAAACTATATAATGACTCAGGAGAAAACGTGACACACAACACAAGAGGCTCCATGCTCACCAGGCTGCTGACTTTGGCTCGTTGCTAAGAGGTACTGGGTGACCTGCACGCGCGGCAGGCTGGGCTGCTAAGAGGGGCCCCCCTGCAGGTGAGCCCCTTCCCCACCATCCACCTGCGGATATGCAGGGGCTGAGGACTCTGCAGACAGTCGGCAGGGAGCCGTCCTGGCTCTCGGTGCTGCCAGCATCCACTATGGTCAGCTGCCAAGCACATGGCCCCCAGGCCCCTGGCCCCAGGCTGTCCGTGGCTGATAATGTGAGCAACAACGGGCAGCACGCAGCAGGACCGGCCTCAGCCAGTGCCCGGAAGCCAGCGCTGACAGGAGACTGACGGCTCCCTTTCTGCAGGCAGCAGCTGGGCGTGGACAGCCAGGACGCGGGACGCACAATGTCTCCTGGCCTGCCACGCAGCCCTCCGCCCTGCCCGCACCCCTGAGCTGGCAGAAGCAAGAAGGGGACCAGAACGGGGGACCCCCCAACCTCAGTGTGGCCAGAGAGACCCGAAGGACAAGAAGGGGTGGGCTCCTGAAGCTTCCTTTCTCCCCAGCTTGCTCTCGTCAAGGAGATGAAATGAAGAGGCGGCTATGGAAACATGGTCTGATTCCAGAAGAAAAACCCACTAGTGCCACATCCATCCGCAGGTGGCAACGGCAGGGACTTGGCCAGTGGCCGCCAGCCCTTTCCCAGGACCTAACTCATCCTCACTGCAGCCTCAGACCCTACGGACAGAGCAGGGAGAGGGCCAGATGGACCCAGGGCTGGGAGCGCAGGGCCTTTGGGAACAGGTTTCCACAGGGGCCTCGCCCATCCCCTGTGAGGACTTCTGGGGGTGTCCGTGGAGCCGTAGCTGCCAGCCTCAGCATTGGAAGGGTCTCAGAGGCCGATGGGGACACTGTGCTGTTCCTGCTTGTGCTGACCATGTCGCAGGAGCTGCCTGGCGGGGACACCACAGCAGGGACAGAGACAAAGCCGCAGAGTGAGGCACTGCCAGGGTCAGAGGCCCAGGCTGAGCTGCTGCACCGCAGGGAGCACTGAGCAGGGGCCTCAGCCCTGTCCTCCTGCCCTGGGAAGTGGGGCTGAGGTCCCTCTGCTGTGGGCACGGGCCACAAGGGAGAGGCCAGGGCGGTGTGGAGAGGGCAGAGCAGTTCCACAGCACTGCTGCGCGTCCCGGGGAGGAGCAGGACCCGCTGCCCTTCAGGAGGACTCTGCAGGGGGTAGGACAAGGAGAAGGTGGGGACAAGTTTGTCGGGAATCTGGGGAAGCACACATTGACCTCCGGCGGTGCCTCCCAGGCTGGGGTTCCAAGGAAGGGACCACTCCCCGCCCCCCGGGTATGTGGGGTACACCCTCCAGCCTTCCTAAGCTCCAAGGAGGCTTGACTTCTGGAGACTCCTCAGGCTGCAAGTCGAATGCTTCCTTGTGACAGAATGTCCCTGAGCCCAGGAGGTTGAGGCCTAGAAAGACCACAAGGCCAAAGCAGGCCACTTCCCAGGCAGACGTGGGCGCTGGTGCCCCTGGAGGTGGCGTGAGGTCCTTGCTCGTGGACGGTCTGCATGCTGCCCCTGGTGCAGGACCAGCCCAGCTGCAGGGCCACCTCCACACAACTGCACAGAGCTCGTCCCTCATCTGCGTTCAGCAAGGAAAACACTTAAGTAAAATTCAAAGGGAGAGAGGAATCAATGTGTTTGTTAGAGATGATGAAGGAGAAAAGGCCCCTGGAAGTCCTCTGGCGTGTGACAGAGGGGCCGAGTGTGAAGGGCCCAGCCCGCCTGCGCAGCGTCCTTGCTGGTCAGCTGGTGACAAGCATCTGTGTCTCCAGCAGCCTGGACACGACTTCCGGGAGGACACTCCTCTTCATGGAATCCGCTCTCTGCCCCGTGCTCATACTGCAGGTGACAGGTGACGCACGCGCTGGTGTTAGAAATCGCCAGCTAATTAGAATCTCAGCTCTGACTCTGCTCTGCGCATTCTACTATTGACAACCAGGCTGCACATGTGTCAAAATCAACTCAGTTGTTCTTGTCAAAGCTACTCTCCCCTTCTGGTCAGCTCTCGGGACTCTGCTTCTCTAAGCAGCTGACCAGCTCGAGGATGACGTGTTTACCTGTCATTGAAGTCGCTTTTTTCACAGAAGCATTTGTTGAGCTTGTCTTGCCAAGAAGACCCCCAATGTGTAGGAGAGAAGGGAGGAAGCTGGGCTTCAGGAAGGAACACGGAAGAAGAGAGGGGTCTGCTTTACCTTGGGTGACAGAGTTTACTCATTTCAACAAAGTGTAAGTCGCTCGGTCCACACAGGAGTGGCTTCCTCCAGAGCTTGCATGCCCTGTTTCCGTGGGGTCCTAAATACAGGGCTTTCCCCAGCTTATCCACATCCAGCCACCAATACGCTTGTAACTGAGTGCCCAGTCCTCTCCTACACCATGTCTGTCCTTCCACCTCCAAATAACACTCCACTCCCCTGCTGCTCAGCTCCATGGGTGCCTCCGTGGCCCCTGCCGTGACTGTCTAGGGCCTGGGTGGCCTCCTAGCAGGGTCCCTCTCCCCCCTGGTCCCTGCCACACACCACAGCTAGAAGTTCTCACCTGAGCCGCTGACTTCTAACCAGAGTGCAGGAAACCTCTGGTTTTAACTCCGTAGCTCAGTTCAGTTTCTCCTCCTCGGTGAGCCCAATCAGCCAGGCCCCTGGAACGCTACCCTTCACCATGTCCTCCCTAACTGGATGAAGTCCCGAGGAACTCACAAGTCAGTAAGGATGTGGATACATAAGTAAATCCATCCAAGGTGGACAATGGAAAGTGGGATCATAAGGGAAAAACAAAATCCTGAAAAAAGATTTTTATTGGAAAGGATGACACAAACAAGATCTGAAAGAACTGAAAGCCAGGACACCTGGGAGAGTGCAGGACCACCAGCCATTTCCTTTAGCCACAGCCCCCCTTGTAAGACCTAGAAATAGTGAGGCTTCCCTACCCTTCAACAGGCCTCCCTCAGCAGAGGTCCTTGTCTGCAGCAGGACCCGGCGACAATGAGGCCCCAACGTCAAATTGACTGTAAGCAGAAAAACCATCACTAGAGCATCATCTGTGGCTGCTCTTAAAGTGTGGGGGGCGACAGGGAGGATGAGGGGGATCCAAGAAAAACTTCACAGGAGAGAAAAGAGCAGAGCCAGCCTGAGCCCAAGATTGATCCGGAATCATCCTCCAGAGGAAAGCATTATTTATGCAAAATAAAGCCGTCCTGGAGCTCAGACCCTGCCCAAGGCCGGGAAGGCTTGAGCCCGAGACTCAGTCTCTGGTGAAGGGCGCTTTTCCAGGGCAGAGCATCCAAAGGCCCGTGAGCACAGTGTGGGTGGTGGGTGGGAGACAGGAGATAAAGGGATGCGCGTGCGCACTGGGGGAACACTCCACTCCCCCGCGACACAAGCCAGCACAGGAGGGGCAGCACTCCCAACCGCCCGAAAATCCTCACCAGTGGCCACCTTGTTTGCCTGTCACCATTCGGCGACCACCATGACACTGACACCATCTGCAGTGACACCCAGGGGATGCTGAGACCCCGGAGAGGCTTGAGGAGTGACAGGATCACTCCTTGCTCTCTAAGCATACCCCAGGGGAAGCTAGTTTCCAAAGGTAAGAATCGGACCTCAAGGTGACGTTGAACTTCAGAGAGGAGGGACCTGCAGAGCCCCCCCGAACCAGGCGTCGCAGAGCACCCCCAGGACAGATCAACCACAGCATGTGCCTCCTGATACCAGGTACCAGCAGATGCATCAGTTGTATTAAACATACATGATCAGAATCTAGTCGTGAGGAACATCAGACAAATCCAAGTTCACAGCCTGTGCTCATGGAAAACATCAAGGCCATGAGAAATAGAAAACACTAACGGGCCACTGCAGGTAAGAGACCGAGGGCCCCAGCAACCAAAGCAGCTCCTGGTTCTGAGTAGGGTTTTTTGTTTGTTTGTTTCTGTTTTTGTTTTACTGAGAAAGAGCCTTGTTAGAAAGATTGTTATGATATGTACATGGGTATACGTTGTTCTATTTATATATCATGTATTATATACTACATCTAGGGAGAGAAAGGACTCTAAAGCAAATGTGGTAGGATATTAACATTTGAGATGTGGGAGTGAAGGACATGTAGGTATTCTGTGAAGTATTTGCATGGATTTCCTAGAAGTCTAAAATCATGTCAAAATCTAATAAAAAGTAAAAACATAGAAATTAGAACCTATCACTTCAGTAATGTAGTTTAGTTCAGGGACTTACCATTGATTTTTGTATAAAAATTAATTTCCCATTAAAATAAAACCTGTATGATTATTTCAAAAGCTTGCACAGGGTGCTCTTTATTTTTATGTAAAACTACATGTACCTACTTTATTGTCATGGAGTTTTAGACTAATACCCAATTCCCAGTCTTCCTTTTTTTGCTTTTCCTGGTAATTCCACTTCTAAAACGCCTTCAGTCAAGGTTCTAACAAGCAATAGTTGGGTTTTTGGAGGAGGCTTTCTAAAATTTTTTTTCTATGACGATTTCCAACACCTTTGAAGCTGATTGAATACTTACCAGTCTTCATTCAGATTAGTAATATCTCTTAATTATGGACCATCTGTAAACTTCATGAATCTGTTGTTTCATCTCCATATTTTGGATCATTAATTAAGAGATAAATTAAAGCTAGTCCAAATAGCCGATGCAGATTGGGCAGGAGCCCTCCTCGCTGCTGCTACTCTTTCCACAGCCTCTCTGAGCCTTGCTTGTAATGACTTGTGCAGGACCACTGGAGCCCTGTGGGACGTTTGTGTCTTCCACAAGAGGTGTTTGGAACTCCCCCGAAGTGCTCATACTGAGTCCTACAGACCCCTGATACCCGTGGTTCATGATCTGGTGCCAACACAAAGGCCGTCATACTGGCATTTCACAAGTAGCTTTTAAATTAGTTAAATGCATCATCAACTCTTTTTCTTTTGAGTAGATGATACAAGTTTTATCTTTCCACGTCTATTCGACTATGTTGCTCGCCCCAGGCATGTATCCTTGAAGTACCTACTAAGTTCAAGACACTTTCTGTGGTGCCTGAACTGGCGGGGAGAGAAGGGCAAAGCCCCCTATCTGGGGGTGTGGGGCCCCCTCTGGCCAGGGAATGAGAAGGTCCCAGACCCCAAGCTCAGGACCAACATGGGGAAGTTTCTGGCAAACTCAATCAGCTATGGTCTCAAGTCTCTCTCCATCCCCCAGAGAAAAACGTAGTGTTGCCCAGAGTTATGTCACTTCCCAAGAAGGACATGCCAGGAAATCTCTCTCAAGACCTTGCTTCAACGTTTCTTGGAATGAGAGCTGAATTCCACACTGTGAGCCATTAATACCCAGCTGGCCTCCTAGGCCTTCCCCGGGACAAACTCTGCTGCCAGAAATCCCTTTCTTAGCTCTCAGACAAGCAAGTCTCACAGTGAGCTTCTTCCTTGTCCAGTGAGGCGTTCTAATACACCAGACAAGCAAGTCACACAAGGTGATCACATTCTATCCCATGTTTCTTAGAAATCATTAGGAACAACAGATAAGTATGAACCAATCTATGGTAAATTTTAAATGAATTCCTTTATTCAATAAGCATTTATTAAGCACACACATGTACAAGACACTCTACAACTAAGAATACAGAAATAAATGAGCATATAATTTAACTTCTAGTCTCATGTTTGAAAAGATAAAAGGAAATGTATTGATTAATAGTGGATTTTTACTAGGTTAACTATACATGTTAAACAGTATACAAATATATACCGGAGTATATATAATATAGAACAAAGCTAAATTAGTGGAGGAAAAACTAGAATGAGGAAAAAAGAAAATCAAAATTAAGACAATGAAACTAGGAAAGAAAAAAATAGGTGAAGTAAAAATTGTAAGTACTATAGTGGGAAAAGATCAGAATATATTATAATTCAAATTAAAATAAATAGACCAAACTACAGGAAATGGCAATGTATGTGTAATTGGATTTAATAATTATCCAACTATATTCTATTTACATAATATGTACTTAATATAGGATAGTGAATGCTTAAAAGTAAAAGTATTTAAAATACATAGCAATAAAATAACAAAATTGGTATTGTTTCATTAATTGAATTTGTAATATCATAAAGCAAAAAAATTAACTTTACTAGATATTGCAATTCATTGAGTAGATAGAAACCTTCCAAATTAATATGCTTTAAATAATATCGTTTTTAAAATCCATGAAGCAAATTTGATAACACTACAATGGAAGATTCACAAATCTACCACAATAAAGGCATTTCTAATATATATATATATATATACATATCAGTATGGTTATTAGCAAAAAAAGTCAGGATATCAACTATATGAACAGCAAAATTAAAAAGTTTAGTGTATCTAAATATACATTATATACAATAGCTGTCACTTGAAACAATATTATTTTCAATGATGAATCCAAAAAAAGATGTTTCTCACACCTCAAAAAATGTTTAGGAAAACTAAGTAGATACTAGTTTATAGGACTTGAACTACCTTCTTAACTTTTTTTTTTTTAAAGAGAGAGAGAGAGAGAGAATTTTAATATTTATTTTTTAGCTTTCGGCAGACACACATCTTTGTTTGTATGTGGTGCTGAGGATCAACCCCGGGCCGCACGCATGCCAGGCGAGTGCGCTACCACTTGAGCCACATCCCCAGCCCTTCTTAACTTGTTAAAGGGTATATGAAAATTAATAGTAAGCATCTTTAAAATAGTTAAAAGTATTTGAAGCTTTTCTTCTAAATCAAGAATAAAACAGAAATGCCTGGTAATAATTTCTCTTCTATTTAGTATTGTTTTAGAGAGTCTAGCCTGATAAGTTAAGAAAAACAAATTACAAGATTAAGAAGAGAAAGAAAAAAAAATCATTCTTATATAATATTATTGACCACATAGATGCCCCCTTAATCTCTAGACTAACTTTCTGAATTGATACATGAATCAGTAAAGTTGGTGGACAAGAAACCAGTACACTAAAGTCAATTGCATGTCCATACATGAGCAAATTCCAAATGTGTAGTTAAAAAGAGATGTCATAACATATCAACAACAGTATAGGAATCAATACTTGATTTCAACTTTGGTGGAATTTTAACCATTACCTATATAATAATACAATCACCTACTTAAATCATAGGTACAGTTAGCAACTACTTATATAAGGAGATATACCCTACTTAGGTATAAGAAAGCTGAACATAGACACTTCTGGCTTCAAATGTTTTTCACATGAAGAAATTTTAGTTAAAATGGTTTATCACATAACACCCCTCCCCCAGTCGACATATTTCCAATTTGTTTCCACGTGTTTTTTCTGTAAGTAACTAAATAGAGTTGCACCTGCTGCTGGCCATGCAGCCACACATGCCTGCTGGAAGTCCATCCTTCCTTGTGCATTGTGGCTGGGCGGTGACCGGCCGCGGCACTTCTCTCCTAGCCTGCCGGTGATCAGCCACTGCACATCTGCTCTTGGGCTCACAGGGAGAGCAACACAGTTCTGCGTCTCCTTGCCTCCCAGTGTCAGACCCACAAGTCCTTCCTGGAAACGGAAAAGGGAAGGGGAAATGCACCAGGCACCATGGAAGTGCAGTGTCCTCGTTCCCTAGTGTGACAAACCACACCAGGCTTGGTGGCTTGGAACCACAGACTTATTCTATAGCTCTGACGTCAGAGGTCTGGAACGAGATTTTCCCAGCTGAGATGCAGGGGGTGGCAGGTCGGGAGAGGGTCTACCCCTTGCCCCCTCCAGCGGGGCTTGTCTGTGGCCACATCACCCCAGTCTCTGCTTCTGTCTTCATCTCAGCTTCTCCCGCCTCCGCCCTCTCTCCCCGGGCTCCTGTGACTCCGTCCAGTCCACCTGGGAAACCCAGAACAATCTCCTGTCCCATGAGACCTGAGTTTAGCACAACTGCAGAGGCCCTTCTGCCTTGGAAGGTGAGATTTTGGGCTCAGGTAATGAGGACGGGGACATCCCGAGGAGTGTGGCAGGTTGTGGGGGAGGAGGCCGTTTTGTCCTCCACATGCAGCAAAGAAACAAAGTGAAGGTTCTGGAGTGGAACTGGACGTGATTAGAAGACAGCGGACCCTGAGAGTGTTGCCGCCACCAGTGTTTGAGAGACTCCAGGTGCAGCCAGAGGACGGCAGTGGAGGCGACCCCTGGGCAACAGTGAGGAGGGGTCCTGAGGAAAGGATGAAGGTGCCCCCAGGACCTGGAGCCGGGAGAACTTCCACCCAGACTCTCCGAGACACCCAGGACCATGAGCGTGCAAAGAGCAAACCATGGGAAGCGCATCGGAACGGAGAAAGGAGCTCCAGCTCTCCCAGGCTGAGTGGCTCTCCCCGCAGGACACGTTCTAGAACGAGCCAGCAAATCCGTGCCAACCACTCGAAGCTTGTTGCAAAGAAAGAAAGTCTCCCAGGGTTTCTCAAGTTTTAGATTACAGTGCACTAAACAAACATTGGTTTTACTATTTCTTACTTCCTGTACATTTATAGCTGACAGTAAAGGCAGTTTTCATGTTTTCACAAAAAATTTTAAAGGTCACAGAACCATCGTCATTACTAAGACCGCTTTGTGTGGCTTCAGCTTGCAGGGTCATTTTTACAGTTCCCCACAGCCTCGCACATGAGGTCGGTTCTCTAAACGGACGCGCGGATTCCGCGTAGGCCAGCCAAGATACCCATGGGCTCCTCATGGAACTCCAGCAAGCGCGTCTCCATTCCGTGTGGGAAAACCCCAAGGAACAGCCAGGACAAACCTGCGGCAGACAAGCCCGCCCAGGCGAGCTCCGTGGGCATGCCACGTGAGTCAGGAGAGGAGGTGTCCTGGTGTGGGCCCAAGGACAACGGGACCCTTTGAACAGGCCACGTATCCACAGGACAGGAAGGACAGACGTTCATTGTTCCACACAGGAAAAGCAACTGGGCTTGAAAGGCCATCTTGAACATCTGGAGAAAGTCGAGCAGTAATCCTGAGGCCTGGGAAGGGGACCATCTCTTCCTAAAAAAGACCCCTGACGTTCCAGAGGAAGAGACCCATAACAGGACTCTGGTAAGACCTTCCCGTCATCCAGGAGAGTGAGAGTCCATGAAACGGGGGGAGACGCGCCCTCAGGGAGCTCTAAGTTTCCGTGTCCAGAGTGGGTGAAGAACGTTTTGAACACAAGAAACTGGAGAAAACCAAACCAGATACAGAAGTCAGTTCACAGAAAAGAAAACTGACTGGATAGTAAAGCCATGCTGTGTGGACACTTATCAGTTATTCAGAAAGTACATTCGAGGGCTGGGTTTGAGGCTCAGCGGCAGAGCGCTAGCCTACCACATGTGAGGCCCTGGGTTCGATTCTCAGCACCACATAAAAATAATGATTAAAAAAGAAAAAAGGTACAATACCTTTGTGTCCAGCTACAACTAAAAAATAATTTAAAAAAAGAAAGAAAACATTCTAAAACTACATTCTCCAGAATGGCAAAATCAGTGAATCATAATAATCATTACAAGAAACAAAATGAGGAGAACTGTCGTGTGCTGCTGATAGTATGAACATGCACAAGGAGACAACTCGGCTGCATCTGACAGTCTGACTTCTGCCTGCTCAGAACCCCCAATTGTACCTGTAGTCTCCGATGTCACAGTACACACTCGTCCAAGGCACACCAAGAAACAACCATGCAAGGGACAGAGAACACGATCAACATGCACAAACCAAGGCCCACTCCCACGTCCCTGCGGGGGGCTGAAGAAACACACGTTGTTATCTCCATCCAATGTACTGACCCACACAGAGGCCAGAACCAAGCTCCTCCGGGTGCCCTACAGAGGGATATCAGAACAGCCAGGGAGGAAGAAGCCTGGGTCTCAGTATGAAGCCACACAGGCACCACTGACCGTGCACTGCTGGGAAGTCCTAGGCACTCAAGGAAAGGAAACGGAACAGAAGCCCAGTGGTGGCTGGACCTCCGCAGTGCACCATGCAGCAGAGGCGCGGTGGGGTGGGCGGTGCTGGGGTGATGGACTTCCAGGTTAGTAGGGCACCCAGAGGTGTCTCTCATGTTGGGAAACACGTCGAAAGTCACGCACCATGTGACCTGCAGTCACACACACACAAGGTCATAACCAAGCAGAGGAGTTCCTGTAGCCTGGTGACGTCATGCCGTCGGGAGGCGGTAAGGAAAGGCGGGACTTACGGGTCGGAGGTGAAGCCGGTGCAAGCAAACCTGCCCCACTGCCTCCTGTCAGAAAGCGCAGCACCGCGTCAGAGCCCGATGCCCACGACTTGGCGAATTGGCTAGTGTGTTGTCACTGCCAGCTGAGGGTGTGCCGCTTCGACTTGTGAGATGTTGGCTGTGAAAGGACGCTCCGGGCGCCCGCCTCGCAGAGCTGGTTACCAATCCCTGACTGCGTGCCCTTCCCCCAGGCTGGGTTCACCACCTGTTGTTTTGTTCAGTGTGGCCCTAGGAATAGGCCTGTGTGTGTGTGTGTGTGTGTGTGTGTGTGTGTGTGTGCTACCATAGATACATAACCTGGATATTGGAGTCTGAGGCTATCCCATCTCGCCGGCCTCAGTGTGATGGTGTCCTCAGAATGACAAACGCCTGCCAACAAGTTGCTCAGACTGTATCCCCATCATTAAGCACCGTGTGACAGACAGATGATGTGTGCATGTTGTTCTGTGGCTAATCTCTTGCGAGATCACACTTCCAGGCTTGTCCTCTGTGGAACACACACTCCAAGCCATGCATAAGCAACCTGAGTTCCTTCAGAATCAGATCAACAACCATCAGTCTGAAAACTGAGTCAAGCTGTGTCCCCAGGATCAAGGCGTTCCTCTACAGCCTGGGCAGTAGCTTCTGCTGGTCACGTCGCCCTCAGGTCAGAGCCAACCTGAGACAGCTTTGCCTTTGGCCTCTTTCCCTTCTGGAACAGAGTGCTGCCCGCTACATGATTCAGAAGCCCCTAATGCTGCCCAGTTGGCTGTTTGCGTGACCCAATAGATGCAGCTACTGCACACCACTGCACTCCCTGGGTGTGCAAATCCACTCAGTAAAGGTGTGATTGGTTCTTCAGTGACATACGTGACGACGACGATTCACTGGTCCTGGCTACAGGGTGTCTCCCTGTGATCATGAGTGTCCGACCGAGTCCAGCTCATCAGGCAAAGCCCCCCTCCACCCCCTTCCCGTGCGCAAGATGCAAAGGGCTGTTGGCCCACAGCAAGGGATCAACGAGGGCTTGCCCTGAGTCACTAGCTGTACCTCAAGTCAGGACGGGATGAGTTTCTCTCTAAAGTCCTGGTTGGCCCCTTGAGCAAGACCCCACACACTTTCTGTAGCTCCTAAGTGGGGTTTGTGAATAGATCTGTTCAAAACTTTGAAAGAAGTTCTGCTGAATGAAATGATTTGGAAACTTCACTCAGGATAGAGACTCCAAACCTGGAGAGCATTTGAGTGGGCACCATGCATGAAGCTCTGGAGGGCCACTCTGGCTCCAGTGTCCCCGCAGTGGTGCAGGTCTGCAGCCCCTGTGGCCCCACGTCTGCCACCCTGCATAGTGCTGTCTCACACACCAAATCTCACTGATCCTGAGAAGCTCCAGTGTGGAAGTCCCACCTCCCCACTGGAGCTGAAGACATACAGCCAAGGAGCTGAGCAAAGGCGAAGGGTGACAGTTGCCTACCGGAGACCGTGGGGGATGAAGGTCTTTCCAGCGCTCTGCAGTGCGAGGCTTTGGAAGACTCAGAATTCACTGGCTCACATGGCCTTCATGGCAGGGTTGAGGACAAGGTGGTGTCGGGGATCAGCTCTCTGGAGAGAGGAGGAACTCACCTCAGATAAACCAGCCCTTGTCTAAGACCTAGGGGACACTGCGGTCACTGTGCTGAGATTCAGAGGGCTGAGACCAGCCCCCACGTTTGCTGGCCCATCGGCCCTCAGCAAGTCACTGTATTTTCTTAAATCTGGGTTTCCTCACCTACAAGATGCGACGGCAATGCCTATCCCACATGAAGCTCTGGAGGGCTGCTCTGGAGCTCCTAAGTGGGATTTGTGACAGGCAGGGGGCTCTTAAGAATCAATCAATGAAATATTTTAGCATGTAGCTCAGTTTCTAGCACCCAGAAGAGTGCCCTGAACACTAACACTCAGGGTTTGGCTGTGGTCGGAACCTCGTGTCCTCTGTGGAATCCTAATCCCCAGCGTGACGGTGGAGCTTGGTTGCATCATGAGAGGAAGCCCTGAGCATCAAGCCCCAGGGAGCTGTTCTGCCTCTTCCACCAGTGGAGACACCGCAGGAAGGCTCCGTCTAGGAGGAGGGCCCGCAGCAGAAACCCTACCTGTCGGAGCCTGAATCCTGCACTTCCAGCCTCCAGAACTGTAAGAAATAAACTGCTGCTGTTTAAAGCCTCCTGGTCTGGGGCACTTCATTACTGCAGGCTGAACAGATTAGAATGCCATGCAGGCTCAGGCCTCCCGGCTCTTCTGCCAGTGTTCCTCCCACTGTCTATAGGAAGTCACTCATGGTTACACACACGCTCATTTTCCTAGCACGCCAGTCCCTTGGAGGGCCTCATGTGGACAGCACGGGCCTCAGAAGGCTAGCAAACACCCTGGCTTGTTCGTTCAACAACAGGATTTTCAACACCAAGAGCACAGAGGTGGAGGGACACCTAGGGCCTGCTGCACAAAGACCAGACAGCTGACCATCGCCTCCGTCCTGAGGAGAGAGAGAGCCTCATACCCCAAAGTCCAAGGCCCAGGAAAAGAAGAGAGGGAACACTCAGATGGGGACAGGGCGGGTCTCAAGCCTCAGAGCGGCCTTTCTGAAGTCCATGAGCGGGCAGGCTCCAGGTGGCCAGCTGTCCCCCCTCTGTGAGCCGCTCTCGGGAGCCTTCCCTGGGTGGGGGTGTTTGCAGGAAAGGCGGGGCTGCCTGGGTGCCCCACACAGGCCTTGGGAAACCCTTTTCCACATGGCCACCTTGAGGGGCCCTGGGAATGCTGGCCTGCTGCGGAGTGTTCTGGAACCAGGGGACTTGAACCCTGGAGAACCATCAAGAGTCAGTGTGTGTGTGTGTGTGTGTTTGGGCATGTGTGTGGGCAGGGTCATGTCACACCTGCTGGTACCTGCTCTGTTCCTTTAACCACACAGGGCCTGAAACAAGGGAATCATCTGGTGTTCGTGTTCTGGACTCAGTTCCTGACTCCTCCCCGGGATCTACTGGGATCAGGAAGAGTCCCTCGTTATATGTTGTTATATCCAAATGATTCAGAAACACCTGTGCGCAGAGAGGTATGTTCCATCTTTCTACGTGTTGGGTAAACAGACAGCATCATCCATGAAACGGGTCAAGTGCATGGGGCTGCATGGAACAATTAGATCCCCACCCATGGTCGGAAACGTTACTGACCAATGCACTTCGTCACCACTGTTGACATAGCTGGATTTCCAGAGCGTTTTCTATTTCAAAAACTCAGAACACCAATCAGAAAAAAATTCTGAGCTTGCTCCGGAGCTTGGGCGATTCTCCTACTTCTGTTGAAGATGGTGTCTGGTGCCTTTTACCTCCCGACTCTCCAAACTGCCTCGTTTATCAAATATTTATTTTGTCTGGCAAGCACAAAGACCTTCCTCTATTCTTGCTTTCCTTCCCCCTTACAGATTTGTGCCGCCTTTTAATTAAAAGAAAAGTTTAAGATGTAATTCAATGTGTCAGGGAAAAGAAGGAGAAAGGATCTATGAGATGGGGAAAGAAAGTCACATATTTGCAGATTTTTAATGAAGAGGTTTTTAAAACATTTTCTTACATACACAAAGTCGATGCTTCGGTAGGTAAGTTGTAAACGCTCCTTTTCGTTCCATAATTATAAGTGAAATGTTCTTTAATGTGCAATAATAATGTTCAAGCTGTGCTATTTTGCAGCTAATAATTATACACAACAGCGTGGGGCATGATAGCTAACAGAAAGTTTTCCTTCTTAATGTATTTCCCACATCTCTTCTCTCCCTGCTACCTGCCTGATTTGCAGTGACTGTACTTTTTAATCCCCTCTTTATTCTCAGAATAGAAGCACTAGTTAGTTACTTTCTTAAGGAAAGAATCTGAGGCAAGACTGCTGACTGGATAAAATTGCTCCCATACAAAGCAAAGTCTATAATAGGCTGGCTTTTAAAAAAAGAAAAAAAAAAAAACAGAAAGAAAGAAAGAAATACACACTCAAGCCATAGCTAAGCTTGAAGCGTGCTTGCTGGATCCCCCGTCTTAAAAGGTCAGAAGTTGGCTGTACAGTTTAACACGGCATTACTGAAACAAGACTAGAAGTTGGCAATAAAAGTGGAGGTCAGTGAGCCCTGGCACCAGGTGTCAAGTTCTTTGCAGATGGAGGAATAAATTTGTCATGGAACAGCCGCGTTTGTTATTATGGACATGCACCATTTCCGAAATATCTTGGGGTTAGTCAGCTGTGCGTCTGAGTCAGCCTCTCTCCATTAGCTTCTCAAACAGCGTTGCCTTGAAACCACTGAGTATATTGTGTCATTTTCTTTGAATAAAGAAAAAAAAGAAGATGCCATTCCTATTAAGAAAAGTCATTCCAGATGAACAAAGACTTGGTGGGATTCATTTGAGGAAGCCAACTTACCTCAAATTGAGTGTTCTAAATAGTTGAAATGAATTAACTTCTGCCTCCATTTGAGCCATAAAAGGAATGTAACTCAGATGCAGCAATTGATTCAGCAGAAATTAGCATCCCTGATTTTCAGCTACCTAACACATTGGACAGCTGCCTGGACCCCGGCTACACGGGCTCGTCTCCAGCTGCTCTGAACATGCTTCCCGCCTAATGGCTCCCAGTAACTGACCATATGGGTTCATACCCAGGCAACCCCTTATTTTGCTAGCGATTACTGGACAATAAAAATATTCCTTGGCATCCAGCTTGTGGTATATGTCCATCCAGATCCAAATAGAATATTGGAAAAAGTCCGAATGGTGTTCAGTTCCGAGGGCAGTTGGGAGTGGAGGTTCAAAAGCCAGCAGAGACGCACAGCCCATGGCAGGGGCTGCCCCAAACTAGGTAGCACCCTACTCTGTACCTGAGAAACCGTGAGCATGTACTGGGTCTGGTTACAGAATCGAGAAATTGTGCCTGCCTCCTGTTGGCAGATGTGTCCAGCGTTTTATGGAGGCTTCCACAAAGGTTTATAGCACAACTGGACTAGCAGAAAACTGGGAAGTCAGAACTCACTGGCTTCGAGGGTATCATGCTGTCTCCTTTCACTCCACAGATGGAAAGCTGACAGTTCACAAGGTTCTGCCCAAGGTTTGCACAAAGCCAACCTATCACGGCACCCACCAGCCCAGAATCACTAAATAGTCTTGTTAGGTGCAGGGCAGGCTGAACTAAGTTGTCTGCAGGGCAGGCTGATAGCCCACGCACCCAAACCCCCCTCCTTTATCACCTATTGCATCAAGGCTGAGCACTCAACCCCACTCAAGGCTGAAACTTAACCCCCTTGTGCCAACAAGGCAGCTTGCAGACCCAGAGACCCCATTAGATTTGGGCTATAAAAACTCCCTCCTGCCGGGCCCCCCTCTCTTGCTCTCTCTCTCTTTCTCTCTCTCTCTTGCTCATTCTCTCTCTCTCTCTCTTTCTTCTCTTGCTTTAGATCTCCCTCTCTCTCCCTCCTCTTCTCTCTCTCTTTGCTCCTCCCCCTCTTTCTTCTCTCTTTCCCTGCTCTTTCTTTCTCTCTCTTTTTCTCCTCTTTTGCACTGCTGCAATAAAGATCTCTTGGTCACTCCAAGTGTTGTGGTTACTTTCCTTTCAAGTCTCCCATGCCGGACCACAGTCCCAGGGGCCACTGTTTCCCACGGTGCAGGCCTGGCCTGGGTATGCTTTAGTGGAGAGCAAGGCTTGGACTTCCCTCGGGGAAGTGGAGAACTAGGTAATGCAGGTCAATCTCATTCAGCAGAACACAGAGACAGGCCATGTGTAACACAACAAGAAGACAGACACCCTTGACTCGATAGGAATTCAGGTCTGCTTTTCCTCTGGAGTCGGTGCTGGAAGACACATCTGAGGTTCTGAAATGGAACCGAGCTCAGGGAGGGACATGCCATGGTAGGGTCCCTGAATAACACCCCCCATCTGGGTCAACAGCTCCACAGAACTGCTTCCTGAGAGCTAGCCTACACCAAAGGCAGAGCTCCAATCACGGCCTGCAGGTCAGAGTCTAGTCACCTGGATGGCCCCGATACTGAAAATGTGACGATGCCAGGGAGTCCATGGCCCAGCACCTGTAAGAGTAACCAAAACTGTCTGCGGAGGAAGATGACATCTTACCATTTCTATGAATGATTTCTAAACAAAAATGTCTAGCCCAGGATCAAAGATAACTGGGCACAGGAACAGACTAGTCATCATGAGGGTCAACAGAAATAATGGGCAATAAAAAAGACCCACGGGGAGCGCAGACTCTAGGCTCACGAAAGAATATGTAACAATTACATTTAGTTTATTCAAAAATGTAAAATCTAAATTACAAATCCAGGTTACAAACTGGAAACTCTAAGATATAATATATTTTAAAAGGACTAACTATATAGCTTAGACATGAAAAGGGTAAAATGAAAAAGTCCATGGGTGAATTTAAGAGCACATTAGACAGAAATGAACAAGTTAAAAAGCAATGTATCCACGATCAAAGTGACATAGAAAAAATACAAAAGGCAGGAAAAAGTAGTTTTCGCAAGAAAAAAAAAATCACCCTATGTCTCTTTTGAAGACTCAGTTGGCCCAGAGGAGAGAGGCAAGAGGTGTGCCAGAGGAGAGGCCTGAGTGGTAAGGACCAAAGACTCCAAGCCCTTATAGGGTGCATCATCCCACAGACTCCACACTCCATGCTCCCAAGCTGGGTAAATCCTTAAAGTCCACCTTGAGAAATAATGCAAAGTTCTCCAAAGAGAAAGGGGAACGGCGTTACCTTCACAGGAGCGCGTGCTGGCCGGCCGCTGAGAGCCAGCCCTCTGAGTGAAGAACAGGCCTTCCCGAGACCCTCAGCCTCTCGGGCTGCTCAGGGGCGCTGGGTGGGACAGCTGTGGCTCTCGGCCTCAGCTGCTCCTGGAATCCACTACGAAGCTTTGAGAAGCACCCACCTGACCGCCTCTGCAGAGCCTCCGGGGCAAAGCCTGTGCACTGGTTTGTTTTAATTCTCTGCACCTGATTACAGTGTGGAAATGAAGTCTGGGAAACCTTGAGACAGAGGCGTTCTGAGGCAGGGCAAGGGAGCATGGGCCCTGACTAAACGCAGAGTGTGGAGTGGAGGGGCCACGGCACCGCGGTTCTCTGTCTGCGTCCCATCCCTTGGTATCAGCGAGCTGATGTTCCAGCATTGGAGCAGTGGCTCTCTGCAGCTCACCTGCATGATCTCTAGCAATATTTGAGAGCATCACAGAAACCTGAAAGATAGACAAAAATGTTCCATGGACGCTTCCCCCAGGTCCCCAGAGGGAAACCTTCCATCAAAAGCAGAAGGTGCATTGGCAGGAGCAGCAGCTCCACAGCATAGACAAGCCGTCCTGGGTTTATAGTGTGCAATTCCCAGCCACCACCACAGTCGGACACAAACAGTGTGAAACTCTACACTCGTCCACTGCAACCACATGATCCGCATGGCAACAGCGACTGGTTTACTGTCTCTTTTCCTGATGTCATTTCTTGGTATTCTATGAAAGGAAGCATTCACTGTCACTTTTGAGACTGGCTGTTCCCATTCAGTGTATTGCTCTTGCATGTACTTGGGTCCTTGATTTTTTTTTGTAATCAACTGTATCAATGTCCATCTTTTCACTGGTATACAGGGAATATTTATATTAATGTAATTATTGATATGCTAGGGCTTAAGCCTACTGTTTGTTTTTGTTCACTCTTTGTGTGTGTGTGTGTGTGTGTGTGTGTTTGTTTGTTTGTTTGTCCTGCCTTTTTATGGCTTAGCTGAACACTTTTTAGAGTTCAAATTTAATTTATGTCTTGTATTTTTAAATGCATCTCTTTTAAGGTGTGGCTGGACCATGTACTACATCTTACATACATGATATCACACTCTGGTAGGGTCATAATTTTATTAATTTAAGTGAAATGCAGAAAATATTCTTCCCTTTAAGTCTCTTTACCCTCCCTCATGTAATTATCTTTAAATAGTTCCTCTACACACTGAGAACCACATCAAAGTTATAAATTTTGCTTCACTTAACAAATTGGAAATGTACATGATGAAGAAATTCTCTTGTATATGCCTGTATTTTTGCTTGTTCTTTTGTTCATTTTTTTCTTTCTGATGTTTTAGAATTCCTTTTATTAGTTCCTTTCTAATCTGAGAGCTTTCTTTAGCCATTCTTTTCAGGAAGGTATGCTGCAATTAATTCTTTGATTTCTTTCTTCTTAAAGGTTTCTGTGTCTTCATTCCTGAAGGACATTTTTGCTGGGTATAGAATTCTGAATTGACAGTTCCTCCACTTCAGAAGTTAAATGGTGGTGTGCCATTGTCTCCTGGTCTCCCTGGTTTCTGATGAGGAATCTGCTGTCATGGGAGCCATTTTTCCCACAGGTAGGACACCCTTGCTGCCTCAAGTTTAGTTTTCAGAAGGTGCGCATGCCATCTTGCTACAGACTTTTTGCAGTTTGTTCTGTTTAGGGTGCACTCAGCTTCTTGAATATAGGTTTATACTTTTCTAGATTTGGAAAACACATAGCCATTACTTCTTCAAATTATTTTTTAGGCTCACTCTTTCCTCTCTCCTCCCAGGACTCTGGTGACACAAATGGTAGGATTTTTATCATGGTCTCACATACCCAGGAGGCTCTGTTCATATTTCTCTACCATCTTTTTTCCCTTGTTTTTTGTATTAAGGTATATCTATTTTATTTTCAAATTCCTTGATTCTTCTCTTTACTATTAAGCCCATCTATTTTTTTTTAATTGGAGTATTATAAGTATACGTAACAATTGGATTCTTATGCTGTACTCACACATGAGCATAATATAATAGATTGGTCTCATTCCCCAGTACCTCCTGTCTCTCATCTCTCTCTTCCCTCCCTCTGCTCTGCTTGCTCTACTCTATGGATCTCCATTTTATATTATTGTTATTTTGTGATTATTATTATTATTACTCTACTACTACTATTACTAATGAGTACAGGGTGGGAATCTAGGCTTCCCCAGGGCCTTTGCTAAGCATTGCCTTAGGTAGAGGCACAGTTTTTCCTAGTATGTGTGGTTGGGCAGAGCGAGTGTTGATAGTTTTTCTGTCTAATGAGGCTTCCCCTTTCCTGGTTCTGACGAGACACTTGGGCTTTTTGAGACTTCTTTGTCTGCACCCATGGACATTTCTAGTTTCTCTAGCTCCCAGCCTAAGACTGGACTCACCCACCCCCAAACCTCCCCCAAAACAACCATCCAGAACGCACATCGTCACGGCTTCTAGGTCCTTAGAATTTGCTCTTGTTGCATAGATACTGTCTAGGTTTTGTTTCTATTTAGTGGAAGGAACAGGAAAAACTTGGACCTGCTCCATCTTTTATACCAAAGGAACTGTCTCAGGGTGATGGGGTAGGCATAGGTCAGGTGACTTACACCCAAGAGAGACATATTTTCCACAGTTCTGGAGATGGTAGGTCCAAGGTACCGGAGATTTGGTGCCTGGAGAGATCTGCTTCCTGGTTCTTAGAAGACTGTCCTCCTGCTGCACCTGCACAGGTAGAAGGGGTGGGGAGCGAGCTCTCTGGTGTGTGCCTCAGGACACAAATTCCATTCATTAAAGCTCCACCCTTTCGACCTAATCACCTTTCACCCTCACCTTGTAGCTGAGAATTTCAACATGTGAATGTGGATGAGGACAGAAGCATTCAACCCATAGCAAGAGCTTTGGATAAGCTCCAAAATATTTCACGGAGTAGGTCTGTGGTGGAAGGGACACTGAGGGAGTCTGATGTCCAGCAGAGGTGAAGACGCAGCCATGTGTCTCCATTTCCATTAACTGGAGAGTTAAGAAGTTCAGCAAATCTACTTAAGGGGATGTATCTGTTTACTGTGAAGAGCTTTCCCATTCCAACCCATGTTGCAGGAAATCTTTCTAAAAGGTTTAAAAACCTTTAAAAAGTACAAAGGTACATTTCTAAATGTACCTTTTTACTTTTTAAAATGAGTGTAACTGGATCCTGTTGATCTTGAACAATTCTTTAGGGACAAAATTTAACAGAGGAGGCAGCTGAATGCAATTTTAAACTCC
This sequence comes from Callospermophilus lateralis, assembly GCF_048772815.1. Classification (NCBI taxonomy): domain Eukaryota; kingdom Metazoa; phylum Chordata; class Mammalia; order Rodentia; family Sciuridae; genus Callospermophilus; species Callospermophilus lateralis. The sequence goes on along the minus strand of NC_135321.1, from coordinate 2,545,221 downwards.
CCTGGAAGTGTAGTGTTGTTTTCATACAGATATCAGAAGAGCTTCTTCTGTTAAATTTTAACCCAAAATTAGGATTTAAAATCCAAAGACCTAATCTTAGAACAACACTATGGTGACTTTTTCATCATATAAGAGGAAGTAGTATAATTTATTTACTAACATTAACAAAGTTGGAGAATATTTATGGCATGTTTCTCGTTCTCTGGTGAGATGCTTAAAGGCTAGAAGGATCAGCACTAAGTGGTGGTTGTTTTAACTAACATTCTCCCTGGGCCAAGAGCTAAGAGCAGCAGGTGGAGAGCAGGAAGGGAGGTCTTCAAGGCAGCTTGTTAAATGAAGCCACTCATGAGAGACAACTGGGAAGTTCTCACCGAGCTCTCTCTGGGATGCTCATCCGAGGACTCAGCTGGGCCATGTCCACTTGGCTGACCAGCCCATCCACTGCTCCTGGCCCAGCCACTCTCCTCTTGTGGGCTCTCCTGGGTTCCTCAGGGCAGATGTAGGGCAGGCGGACTGTGGGGCGCCCAGCGCTGGCAGAGGATCAGTGCCCACAGGCTGCAGGGCAGACCAGGGCAGACCCGTGGCCTGGGCAAGTGCCGCTTCTTGGGTGACCTTTGTGGTATGCTGGCCACCTTAGCCCCAAACAGCATTTAAGTGCTGTGAAGAAGGACACTACGCAGCATGCAAACAGCCGGACGGGTGTGGCGCAGCGAGGCACTTCTGAAGTCTCGTGGACCTTCTTCATTTTCTTATTACTAGTAAAACTCTTTCTGCACTGCTCCTCTCTCTTCTAGAATACTAAACCCCATCTCGGAACCTTAACAGCTCTGCCCACAGGTGTGATTCCTACCTGTCTGTGAGCCTGTCGGCGAGAGGCTCTTCCTTCTCCTCCAAGGCCAGGCTCCTGTCCGTCAGTGCTGCCTGCCAACTTGGTGAGGCCTAGCATCCCAGGCACTCAGCTGACCCGCCACTGGCAGGGTTGTGCAGGTGTGACAGCAGGAGACGACCCTCTGTACTCCAGGTGGCCCCACAGATTTTCCATGTGGACAGAGCTACAGCTCTGCTGGGTACCACTGCCGGCCTGCACTCCAAGGTCCTGCCCCCCCCCTCTCTCTCCACACACACACACACACACACCCCTCCTCCTACACTGGTAAAGTGCTCCTAGATTATCCAGAATGGACCTGGATATCAGGTTATTAGAAGATGATCCCTTTTGGAGAAGATTTACAAACAAGCATATTTAGTAGGAAAGGAGGGTGGTGGCAGGAGTAAGTGGGGTTTGGAGGCCAGACCCAGGTGGAGATGCCCACAGGGTACATCTGGCCTGGCAGGAGGTGCGATCTGCATCCTGAGGGGTGGGGCACAAGGAGCACGGGAGAGGCCCTGGCAACGGGGGAAAGTCGGATTCAAGCCCCTGTGGCAGGTGACATTTGCCCAGTCACTCATCCTTTCCCCGTTCTGGTGTGTTTCCTTGCCCGGATCACTCTGGCCGTGGAGAGGGGACAGGCTTTGAACCGTGGAGTGCCAGCAAACAGGATTGTTCAGGCCCGGCAGAGCCCCAAAGCCAATGTATTTCAAGACGGACGCCCTCCTCCTCCTGCACTCTGTTCAGAGAAAATACGGAGCGAAGATCAGGAAGCCCAGCAGGCCCTCCCAGGGCCCAGGCAGAACCCTGACCACCTGTTGAAGGACCTGTGGCTACAGAGGCTCAGAGCCACCAGTCGTGGGCCAGACTGATGTGTGACAAGGACAACAAACAAACCTTGCTGTTTTGTCACCAAGATGAAGGCCGCTTGCCAGGCAGCATTTCCACAGCAGAAACTGCTACTTCTCCTTCATTGTTGGCCCATAAGAACGGGCCTCTCAAAGTTCGACTCTTCCCAGCTGCTCAAATTAAAGCCACATTGAAAGTTCCATGTGTTTCCACAAACCAAATAATAATATCTTTATTATCTTAGAGCCTTCCAAGATAAGATAATCTCACATTTGAGGAAACCAGAGAGGCCCTCGTTGGAGAACAGCTGTGTTAAACATATTGGCCAGACTCTTCTCCTGCAATCGTGATAAATGTGGCATTAGTATTTCAAATTGCTCTTGCTGAAAGGTTAGTCCTCCAACACCCTCAAGCTTCCCAATATCCTGCAGGGAAATTAAAGGGAGGATAGACTTCGCAGAACTTGACTGAATGAAATATCTTTTAAATACTCTTCAGAAGACATGTCAGGCGGCCTGCAGCAGGCGGCTAGGACGATGGCCCAGTTCACGACACCACACCAAGACGCAAGATGAAACCCCTGCGGAAGGCTTTCTGGCCAGAAGGCCGTGATTAAAGGAGTCATTCGATCCCGTCCTCGTGGCTTGGAAAGACCCCAGTTTGATTTTTGAAACTAAAAACTCCACTTTGGCCTCATTGGTGCCGTCAAGACGGGAGGGGAACAGGTGCACAGGGTGGACGGGGACCAAGTGGCTGGGCACAGGCTGTGTGAGGGGACTGACAGTGGGAACCCCCTCAGAAAACAGCGCTTTATATTTCAAAATAAGAGGCTAAAGCCTCAGGTTTGACCTTCCTTCAGTGTGCATTGCGTTTGGCAGAACAGCCTCGGGAATCGCGTAGGAACTCCTCGCACAGTACCCGCCCTGCTGCTCAGGAGAGCACCCGGGGCTTGGTAACCCATGGAGAGTTGGGTGGAGGCACTCACCTCCTGCCTTGGAATCCAGCAGAGCACATTTTCTAACAACAGAGACCTGTCTACAAAAACAAAAATAAAAAGCAATTCTCAAAAACAGGAGGTTTAATATTGATACAAACTATAATCTAATAATCTGCTGTCTATATTCAAATTTTCCTTATCACCTCGATTATGCCTTAGATAGCACACTCCCCCAGGGCAGGTCCCACGAGGATCACGGACTCCTTTCCACCACCCTGTTTCTGTGCTCCCCTTTCAACTGGAGGTGTTTCTCAACTTTGTTTGTTTTTTCTTGACCTTGAAAGTTTTGAAGAACATGGGCTGGTTATTTTGGGGGAATCTCTCAATCTGGGCTTCCTTATGCTGAGATTCAGGTGAAGCATCATGGAAGGACATGACGGAGGTCCCATCTCACTTTGCCTAACATACAGTGGGCCATTGCTCACCCAGCATCTGCGGGCTTCCCGCCCTGTGGTGTTATGGTTCTTCCTTTCGTAATTTGTAGGAAATTTTCAGGGAGGTGGTGGGTCCAGTGCATGCCCGACTCCTCATCAAACTTTCACACACTGAATCCTCCACCCATGAGTCCCTAACTCCCTGCCCCTTCCATGCTTGTGAGTGACATGGCACTACAAGGGAGAAACTGTCCCTCTGCTTTTTATGCAGATACCTCTGGAAGTGTGAGGTGCAGAGGGTGACAGCATCTGTGCATGTGTGTGGGTAGACCACAGACCAGTGCAGCAACATTCCCTGAGCTGCGATCCATGGTTATAACTCTATATTTATCCAAAACTCTCTCAGACTGTCCGATAGGAACCCCTTGAGCTGACTCACGTTTCTTTGCTGTTCTCAGGGCATATGTTCATATTCAAGTCATCCTTAGGTTTCAACAGGAAGTTCCAGACTCGGCTTGTCTTTCTCTGCCCCAACCCTTTCATGCCACTCAGAGCTCCTGATTTGGTTAAGTCCAGAGTGATACCTTGAAACCAAGACATGAACACAGGGATGTCACTGTATCCAGGCCCATCAGCTGACAGACCTAGGAAATGCACTCCTGTACAGATAGACATCTGCTAAAACTATGGGTTTATTCTGACACTCCCAGCTTCAGGGCACCAATAGGACACACCCCAGGTATATGGATGCACTGTGCTTCTCCAGCCTGCAGAAACCAGGCAGCCCCAGTCACTTACAACTGGTACAAGTCTACACCACCTGGCAAGAGCAGCTGCCGAACCCTGACTTACTCCCCTGCAGAATGCAGGCCCAGCAGCTGGAGCCCAACAGTGATTGGTTGGTTTGTTATTGAGTTATTTTTTAATGTGAAACTTGCACACAGCAACATACACAGATTATATATATATACAGTTCAGTGAGTCTCAATAGCCTGCCACTTCTTAACCATATGTCTTCACCCAGAATGGTCCCGGTGGTCCTCCCTGCCCCGGCCTCTCTCTGTCTCCATGAGCCTCACCTTCGCCTGCTCTTGATGGACTCTTCATCTGCTGGCTTCCTCCTCATTGTGTTTGTGTGTGCGTGCTGCCCAGGTCAGCAGGGCGCTCCCTCACTGCGGAGCTCAGTCCAGTCTGGGGACACAGCAGTGTCCATCCGTCCTCCTGCAGATGCACACCTGCTTTCTCCCGTGGCGACTACGTGAAGGGAGCTTCTGTGAACACCCCGACCACATCTGCTGAGAGAGCGCAGCCGTGCTGCCGAGACCCCGACTGGGCCTCCTCCAGGGCGCGGCTGTCCCCCCGCGTCTCGGCCATCCAGGTCCAAGGTGGTCTGTTGGCACGGCCTGGTGCTAGATGACCAACCCTATCCCACTGCAGATTGACTTGCCTTTCCCGGGTGATGAGTGTTGCAGGAACTGTCATCTCTGCAGTTGCATTTGACCTATTTCTTTATTTCTGGTGTACTTTCCATATTCTGCATTTAAGTTCTGTTTAGGAACACATACCAAACTATTCTCCCCAAGGCTGTGCCTTATCGCTGCATTTTTAATTCTGCATTTTGATTAGAAAAAGTTCTGAAGTTTGATGAAGTCCAAATTACAGGGTTTTGTTTCCCGTTACAACCTTGTTTGTGTCATCCAAGGAAAACATACTTTGCTTCAGGTCCTGAAGGCATTATTCCACACAGAGCTTTAGACTGTTGTAGTAAAGTGTTCTAGTATCCACCTGTAGATTTTACATGTTGCTTGAAGTGGGACTCAATGTTTTTATCAACCATTTAGCAATTTTATTACACCATTAGTGGACCTTCATTTTCCCACCAAACATGTCAGTGTGTTTGTGTACAACCAAAGGGCCGTAAGGAATGTGGGCCGCTGTCTGGGATCTCCATGGGCACCTCTGGTCTATTCCATGCCGGTGGCTCTCATGTGAGGACCTTTACCAGGGTGTGGACATTTCTTCTTGTTAAAACCCAGGGAGTTTAAGTAGGAGGAGACCAGGAATGGCACCAACCTCCTCAGGCACACATCAGCCCACCAAGAAACAGCTGAGTCCACATGTCCATAGTGCTGACCTAGACGACCTGCGTCTGAACTCACACCAATATCACATTGTCTGAATTTTCAAAATCATTCTTTCTGTCACAAGTCTTGGCATTTTAATAAAAGTTCAAAATCAGCTTGATGGAATTGAATTTTTAATTGATGTTGTGCTAAATGTATAGATTGGTTTGGAAAAAATGACATCTTAACAATAAGGAGTCTTCCAATTCTTGAGTAAGTTACAATTTTCAATATATTTAAGTCTTCCTTGATTTCTCAAATCAATATTTGATAGTTTTCATGTAGAATGCTTGAAATTCTTTAGTTAGATTCATTCTACAGTGGTCGTTATTTTGGATACTATGTATTTTTTTCAATTTATATTTTCTACTTGTTGATCTCTGCATGTTGCGTTTACATCCTGTGACTTGGCTTTGATCACTCATCAGCAGTAACAGTTTCTGATGAGTCTTAGTATTGTCTGCGTATGCAGGCAGGTCCCTGTGCACGCGCTCAGTCGGATCACCTGCAACCACAGACTCTCTTCCTTTTCAATATCGACGCCCCTCAGATCTCTTCCTGGTTGCCGCACTGGCTGGGACTCCAGAGCAGAGTGATCAAGGTGCACATCCTCAATACTGGAGCACGGTCTCAGAATCACCCCCAAAGCGGGATGTTAGTTGCAGGTGTCATTAGGCACCTTTTACCAGAATGAGGAAATGTTCTCTATAGCTTGCTGAAAGTTTTCCTCGAGTTGGCTACGTTTTTGAAAGTTCAGGTTACCTTGACTTCCTTGGATGAATTCTGTTTGGTCCGGGATATGCCAGAATCCATTTGTTGTTATCTTAGTGTTGCTAAATCCATTTAGTAATACCTTGTTAAAGGTCTCTGCTTCTAGATCCATAAGGAATATCACTGTTCTCTCTTCCTTTCCTCTCCTAATTTCCCATCATCTTTTAATTATCCTTGCCTAATAAAACAATTTGGAAAATTTTTCTGCCTCTGTTTTCTGAAGCAGGTTGAAGAAGATTGGTATTACTACTTTCTTGACTGTTTCACATATTTCTTCATAGAAAAAAAAATCTGGGCATTTTAAGTGTTTGTGTGTGTGTGTGTGTGTGTGTGTGTGTGTGTGTGTGTGTATGCATGTGTACATTCTTACAAATTGAATTAGGAATTTTTTTCTAAATCACCTAAGTTGTCCAACATATTTTTATATATTTATTTGTAACATTTTTATTATAGTCTTAATATCTGTAGGGTGAGGGTATTTCTTTTATCCTTGATACTGTCAATTTTGTATTTTTTCTTGTTCTGAATAAAAATTTTCAAATTTTATCAATCTTTTCAAATAAATAGCTATAGATTTAGCTCACTGTTTACAGTGATTTTTATTATTTTATTGATTTCTTTTATCATTTTCTGTGTTGTACATAATTTGGATTTTATTTATTTATGTATTATTTTAGTGTAAGTTAGGGCTTAGACCCCTGGTTTTAAACACATTTCTTTGGTCTTAATTACTTAAAACGACACATTTTCCTGTAAGCTCTGACTGCATCCCTCAAATTTGGATGAACTGGGTCTTCATTGGCATTCAGTTAAAGTGTTTCTCATCTGACTCACTTGGATTTCTTCTTGGGTTATTTGAACATGTCTTGCTTACTTCCCAAACACTTTAACTATTTCTAGGATCCGAATGCGACTGATTTTTGGTTGGGCCTGTTTTGCTGGAAAACCTCCTTCCTAGGACTCCAGTCTTGCTGTGGACTGGGGTCAGGTCCTCCTGGGGGAGCAGGCCCCTTCCCAGGGAAAGGCAGCCCTGCAGCTGCTCCTGGGGCCAGGGCTCTGGCCCTGCCCATCAGTGGACTGGTTGATGAATTTGTGGGAACCTGCAGCTTCTCTTGGGCTTGTGTCCCTTGCTCTCCCGGCGGCAGAGGAGGGAGTGGTGCACTCCCGGTGAGGGCGGGCGACGGCACCAGGTCTTTACCATGCCAGCCTGGGAAATGCCTGTGGGCACCTACTGTGTCTGTGTGTCAGATGTCAGAGTAACATGTTTGAGGAAAAGGTGGTCAGAGACGCTGCACCTTGGAACAGAAGACTAGACGCTACCCATGGTCCAAGTAAATCAGTGTTTATTTTCAATACCTCCAAGTACCTTTGAGTGAGATCAAGTCTCAAGGCCCAGATGAGTACACTTCCAAACAGCAAGAAACTGCTGAGACAGACCCCTACTAGGCACACTTGAGGCCTGAGTGTCTGTTCCGGGGGAGGGAGAGGTGCAGGTTATTGGTGTGGGTTCACGTACCGGGAGGACGTGCTGTTAGAAAGATGAGAAGACTTCTGTGTTACTCGGGAATTTTAAAGTTAATCTTTGCTTTCTTTACCAACTCCGTGGAAGGAAAATTTGTTTTGCACATCAATTCAAAATCTATCACTGCTGCCCAACTGGCATTGGAACTCTTGCAAGGGAACAGCAAGCTGTCTCGGGAGGGACTGTTTCCTCCTTGGCCCTTTCCCATGGATGCTGTGGAGATGAGTCTTGTCTGGACGTCACTGGGCAAAAAGACCCGAGATCCCTCCCAACTCCAGGATTCCAAAGCCCATGTCTCCTACAGACAGACACATTTTAGAACATCAGTTCCAGGAAGGACCAAAGGGGTCATCTGTGCCCACTACCCCCAACTGAAGAGGGGAACTTTATGGCTCTGGCCCAAGGTCAGGACTTCTTGGTGATTAACTGTCTTCTCTTCCTGTCCAATTTTCTTGCCATTGATAAGACCAACAGTTGAATTCAGAACCCACAGAGAAGGCTCTGGAGCGCTTCAGTTCATTTACTAGCCCACAGTAGCCACACACACAGTGACTTCCAGTAGGTATCAAGCTCGTAACATGTTGATTCATGTCACTATGGAAACCTGTCACCACAATTGCGAGTCTGTGTATTCTTACGTTCCTGGTGGCGCCATGAGTTTGCCTCTATCGGGTTCGAGTTGTGGCAGGTCTATCAACATAGGGAAGAATTCTCTGCAGTAACCAACGTCACCAGCAAAGGCTTGTGTCTGATGCAACTTGCCCTGTGCAGCTTGGCTGCAGCTTTGCTTCACTGTCTTACCCATCAGCGCAGGCTGCTGGGCAGCTTTCAGGGGCACTGGCAGCCGCCCCAGTAGAAGGTAGGAGCACATAGCAAAGCCCACGCTGACACTGAACACGGCCCCAGGGGCATGTGTGCACTCCCACTCCACTGGCTACTCAGAGCACAGGGCCACGCCCCAGGGAGAGCCCAGGGCAGTGACATCTCCCGCAGGGAGAGAGCCGCGTGGAATACAGCCAACAGCCGGATCGCAGAGCGCGTCTCCCTCAGCAGCTTCAAGGTCACCCACGCCCTTGCTGCCCTCCCACCCTCTTCCCTCAGTGAGGCCCAGCTGCAGACAAACGTGAGGTCTGCTTTCCTGACAGAAGCACTGACAGCGTTCTGTGCCCGTTACCCAAAGAGGTCAGGTATGTGGGGGATGAGGAGGAAATGGAATGATGTTGAGAACAAAGTTACAGATTCTACCAGACTGGGTGCAAGGAAAGCCGGGGTATTAATCTAGCTGACCAGAGAAATAGATGATCGACTGATTGACTGATAGTATGTTGATTGTAGAGACATAGGTGATCCTCCAGCTTGGAGACAGCTGCACAGAGATAGAGGTCCACCAAACGGAATTCCTTGTGGGATTACGGAGACCTGGAGAGCCAGCTGTGCAGAGAGAGCTCGAAGGCAGTAGACTGGACTGTCCCCTCTGGCCTGAGAGGTGGGTCTTTCATCGGTTCAGGCCTGCGCAGACTGGATGAGGCCCACCCACATTATGAAGGGCAATCAGCTTTATCCAAAGTTCCCCAGTTTGAATGTTAATCTCTTCCAAAAGCACCCTCCCGGCTGGTATGTAAAATTGACTAAAACCCTTTGTAGGCAGACCTGTGCCTGATCAACCTGGGCACCGGGAAGTCCAGCAATAAAGCTTCTGCTCTGGGAGACTTTATCTTTCTACGGTCCTGAAGGGAGTGCAAGGGACATCACTTGGCTCACCAATCTGGGCCACTGAAAATAGGGGCTTGGAGGAATCTGTGGTAAAGCACAAGGCATCTGTGGGGGAGACTGAGACGGTCTCCCTGGGCGGGTCCTGCTTAGCCACAGCGCTGGCCATGAGCAGGCACCCGGGGCACAGGAGGCAGAGTTTGAGTACTCCCCACGAGGGGTGCAGCCCTCCAATCAGGCTGCTTAACTCAGGAGGACCCCAGAGCTGAGGCTGCAGATGGCGACTCCAAGTTCCCAGGATGAGCAAGAAGAAAGAGTGAGGTGACCTCCAGACATGGGAGGTCCCCTTGGTGGAGAAGCAGACCCTCAGGGTCCCCAAGTGGCTTGATGGATCTCACCTGGGCTGTCCTGTCCTCATCTGTGTGACCCCTAGACAAGGAGCTCACAGAGTGCTGACTGACTGCAGGCAGCAGCATCCTTGCCGTGGGAGTGTCCTCGGGGGGACCTTGGCTCACTACACTGGACTATGGACTTCCTAGGACAGCCATGACAAAGTCACACACTTGTGGTGGGAACAACTGAAATGCCTTCCGCACGGTTCTGAAGCCAGGAGTCAGCAGCATGTGTTTGCAAAGGCTCCGGGAGAGACTCCGGCCTCTCTCTCAACTTCAGAGTCACCAGCCGTCCATGGTGCTCCCCGGCTCCCAGCTGCGGAGTCACGCTCTCTGCTCCAGCTTCCAGGGCTGGCCCCTCTTCCTGTAAGGACACCAGGCGTGTGGCGTCAGAGTCCTCGCGGATGACCTGTCTCCACTGGATCGCATCGCCCACGTTTCCAAGCAGGGTCACAGTCATAGGCACCAGGGCTGGGACGGCCACCTAGCTTGTTGGGGACATGGTCAACTGACAGAACAGAGGACAGGTAGCAATGAGAGGGGACCAGGCCACCTCCTGCTGCAAATCCAGAGAGGAAACCAGTACGCGAAGGGCCGAGGAGGGTGCACCGGAAGTTCTCATGGGCAGGGCGGAGAGGGTGGGAATGGAAGGAAGGTGGTCCACACCCTAGAGGCTAAAGTGGGCACTGGACGGAGGTGGTACGGCCAGCCAAAAATAGATTCAAAGTGACAGTCTGAGAGGCAGCCATTAAAAACCAATCAACACAGCCAGACGGCCACCAAGCTGGCTAGCATTACAAACACCCCAAAGGCCAGATGACAATGCGTTTCCACAGCCACTTCCATGCACAAGAGATGCCGGGCGAGAGCACACACAAGCCCAGGCTCACCCAGCGGCCCAGCCCGGCCCCAGAGGCCGAGGCGGCTCACTGCCGGCAGATGCCCCTCCCCGGGCAGCCCAGACAGTCCAGGTTTGCACTCTGTCCACTCCCTCCACCTACTGCCTGGTGCCAGGAAGTCCACCACAGCACGGGGAGCCCCAGAGCCTTGTCAGCTTCCCCCTGGCAGGTGTCTCCCGCGTGGCGGGGGGCGGGGGGCAGCCTTCAAGGGCCACATCCCTTAAGGAGCTGAACTCACTGCCAGGTCACTGCCCTGAAAGTTCAAGGATCCACATTTCATGTCTGTAAGAAGGATGTGTTCTTAACTCAGAGGCCAAGGACTGTTTGCGGTGTCCTCTAGATACCTGAAGACGACTGTGTTTTGTGATATCTTCACGTGCTGCTGTGTAATGAGTAATCTCTCCATCCCATTCTTAGCTCATCAATTTGGAAGGCATAGGAAGAAGAATCAGCTGTGAGTATGATTTCATGTCCTGAAGCTTCCTCTCTAGAACTCAGAATAAAATTAAGAAGGAACTGAAGAGAGAAATCACTGTTGACAACACATTTTACCTAGCAGTCCCACATTGTTTATCAGCCTAATAAAATGTGCCAATACTCACCATCACTCTAAAATATGCACTAATAATAAGTAGAGATGTAGGGCATGATATGGGCATTGATAAGATGTGAATTTGCAGCTCCTGGGGGAAGAAATGACGGGACATCTCACAAAGGGCAATGTTGGCTCTGGAAAAAATGGAGGACTTTTCTCCTTGATAAGCACCAGAGAAAATAGCATTGATTTTCTTTTCTTTTTTGGTTATAAAATAGCAGTCCCTATGGTGTATGATCAAGAAACAGAAAAAAAAAAAACGGAAGATATTTCCTTTCAGTTCCCATATATTCTTCCTTTTCCTCCTTCTTCTTTTTTGTGCCTCCTGTCAATAGTGAAAAATTAACAGTTTTCTATGAAGGGCAGAGTTAGGTATTGCACAGGCCCATCCTCGACCTAAAGAATCATTGGCCACAACGACATCATCCCTCCAGTTCTTACAGCAAAAAGCAAAGAAAACCCTTCAGAGTAAGCTCTCTCCACTTTCCTTGATACCTGGCCTGCATTTTCCTCAACGAGGTGTTTGTCCTAATCTGAAGACCCAGACTCAGAGATGCTCGCCAGCTGTGGAGGACCAGGGCGAGCTGGGCCCGGCGTGACACAGGACCTGACTTTTACCTCTACCCGGAGATCTCCTGTTGACGTCTTGTATGGGGTCTCCACCCACGGTCACCACGTAAACATTGATATCACGGCTTCTTCCTGCTGAAGGACCTAAGGAAACTGGGGGCATGAATGAGAACCAGAGGTGGCTTCTGTCAGAGAGCGAGTATTGTGACTCGGTGCAGCACTAAAGGAGTGTAGAAACCAATGCATCCCGCACCCCTGTGACGAACGCCCCGAGGGTGACGAGGCCCAGGACAAGGGAAGCAAATCAAGACAAAAACTCGGGTTCTGTGATGTCTCCATCCCGTCAGGAAAGTCGCCTCTTTCTAAACCATGAGTAATTAAAACATCACATGACCTGTGGACGGGGTCTAACCCTTCCCAAAGGTGACGATGCCAGGCTCCAGGATGGAAGACTCATGGTCCAAAGGTGCACAAACTTCAGGGAAAGCAGGCACCCGACTACCATGCTCAGGGCTTCAGCAAAACCCAAGGACTCTGGTTTAGCAACACCGTCTTGAATCAGCGGAGAAGCACCCGGTGCCAACTGTTTCAGCAAAGGAAAGGCTCACGGCGCAGAGGGGGGCCTTTTCCAGGGACCCTGGGCTCCAAGCTCCCAGTGCTGGGTGTGGGGGCAGAAGCCCCGGCTCGAGGACCCGCTGGGTAGCCTTCATCATTTTCAGAGGGATATGGAATGTAAAGAAGATTGGCAGCCACTGCTCCAAAGTCTCATCAACCCACCTTTCTTGCCTCTCTTCATTTACAAAACTGAAGGCACCCACCCATTTTTAAATTCCTGCTGTTTATTACATTAATTTTTAAAAATCAGAAACAACTAAAAAAGACAATTTTGTGTGGAAGAGACAATTTTTAATATAAAAATTAAGGCTATTCCTAGGGCTACAAAGGATAGAACCAGTTTAAGGGGAAAAAAAGATTAGGAAATAATAACTAAAGCCGTATGCCTTATCACTCCAGGTAAAAATATCTTATGAATAATATAATCATTGTCTCTGGTTATTGGGTACAAAAAAAAAATCAGTCAGCCCAACTCAGTGAGATAGAGGAACATCAGCACTTCCTCACAGGCTGGATGCAGGCTGGGAAGTTAGTTGAGAATCACTGGGTCATCTGCGAGGAGGATTATCCCACACATAGGCCCCAGGTCAATTTAAATTATTTAATTTATCTCGGTGACCGCAGGGCCAAGGCATCTGTGTGTTTGCTCTTTATCTTTCCGTCCTGTTAGCATGGGCTTAGCAACAGGGGATCGGAGACGACAGGGAAAAAAGCAAATCAAGGAAGATCCGGTTCCTCCAGGGCTTTGGGTGGTCAGTGGCTGGGGCACCAGAGTCCAGATGGACAGCTTCAAGGCCATTTCCCAGCACTTTCCTCCTGAGCTTGGTGGTTCATTTGGTGCTCACGGCAAGCCATGCCCATGTGAGAAGGGACCGGGTCGATGGCTTGAGCCATGCCTCCCTCACCCCATCTCCTGGGCACCTCCCCAGGCTGCCCTGTGAAGCGTCTCGTGGCCTTATTAAGTCAGATGGACCTCACTCTTCTGCTGTCTCGTGTCCCCTGACTAGTTGACTTGCAAATTTTGAATATTCATATAATTTCTCCCCCAGAAGTCGAACCCCTGGCCTCCAGGGTCTGTGTGCCGTCCCTGCCTGCCCTGCCAGCCTCGGCCACCCACTTCCCTGCCAGGCCAGCTCCAGCCGGGGGCCTGTGCTCCCCCACTCCTCTGTGCGAGACACTGGCTCCACCTCCTACCGGATGGGTCTCTGCCCTCTCCATGTCTAGGAGGCTCATTGCTCCCCCGGGGGCCTCACCTCACTTTGCCACTAAGGGACCCTCTTACATTTCTTACTCCCCTGGGGTCATTCTGTCTGTGGTTTTTCAGAACTGTGGTCACAGGCTCCCCTGCACTGTGACTTGGCTGCCTCCATCCCCACCAGGTGTCTGCTCCACCGTGGAGGGGACCTCCCTTCCTATGTCCAGTACCCAACACCAGCCCAGGAAGCAGGAGGCGAAGCTGCCTCTGTGTCCGAAGGAGGGACGTGTCCTCTCCTGGTTCACGGTCTCCACCTTCATAACCTCCGTCTGCTGCAGGAGGGGGAATGTCCGCTCTGGCCTTCCCCAGTCCTGGTTTCTTTCTAGTTTCTCAAGTCCACGGCACCCACCAGGCCTGGCCTCGCACCCCAGGATGTATGTGGCACCCGTGATGATGCATAAGCTGGACCTGCCCAACCCCTCCAGACCCCTGCTACTCTCTCTTCTGCCTAATTGAGGAAGGACACTGTAGTTTGAAAATCTCAGGTCACTCGGGTGGGAGAGTGTTTCTCCAGCACCAGAAAAGACAAGTCGGCAGGACTGCCGGTGCCAGAGCAGGACCACGGGCATCAGCACCCGCCCAAAACTTTCAACCACCCACCCGAGCAGAAATCCCAGATGCAGCTCCCACGCAGGACACACACAAAAGCTACCCACACGCAGGATCTCCAGTCGCCACTCCTGTGTGGACCCCCATCAACCAACGTGGGGCTCCCCTGGTCGCCTTCATCTTGGGACTTTGTAGCAATGGAGCTAGAGTCCTCAATGCGCCTTAGCCCGTCTGCACCCAGAACTTCCCACAGGCTCTGAAGACAGCCACAGCCACACACTGCACACCACAGACCCAGTCTCTGAACTCGTCATCCAACGCCATTGTCCGGCTCCCCCACCTGACCCGACAGCCCAATGCTGAAAGAAACGCCTCCATCTTGGGTCACCTTCAACAAAATCTTTAGTGGGGTAACTCCCAGTTTGGAACTCCAGCTGGCCAGGTCCCGGGCTGCCAACTCCCCCGCTCCCCAGCACAGTGACTGCCCAACACAAAATAGCTCTCAGCAGGGCAGGTGCAGAGCACACCCAGAGTGCCACACACAAGAGCCCCGGAGAGAAACTTAGTAGGTTACAAAATCAACACCCATAAATCAGAGGCATTTCTGTAAATCAGTGACAAACCCTGTGAAAGGTAAATAAGGGAAACTACCCCATTTACAATAGTCTCATAAAATAAAATACTTAGGAATCAATGAAAGAGGTGAAAGACGTCTACAATGAAAACCTCAGAACGTTAAAGAAAGAAATTAAAGAAGACCTTAGGTGACGGAAAGATCTACCTTGCTCTTGGATAAGAGGAATTAAGATTGTCAAAATGACCATACTACCAAAAGCACTATACAGATTTAATGTAATTCCAATCAAAATCCCAATGACATTCCTCATAGAAATAGAAAAAGCAGTCATGAATTCATCTGGAAAAATAAGAGATCCAGAATAGCCAAAGCAATCCTTAGCAGGAAGAGTGAAGCAGGTGGCATCACTATACCAGACCTCAAACTATACTACAGAGCAATAGTAACGAAAACAGCATGTTATTGGCACCAAAATAGACTTATTGACCAATAGTACAGAATAGAGGACACAGAGACTAACCCACAAAATTTCAGTTATCTTATACTAGACAAAGCTGCCAAAAACATATATTGGAGAAACGATAGCCTCTTTAACAAATGGTGCTGGGGAAACTGGAAATCCATTGGCAACAAGTTGAAATTAAACCCCTCTCTCTCACCCTGCACAAAACTCAACTCAAGGTGGATCAAGGACCTAGAAATTAAACCAGAGACTCTGCGCCTATTAGAAGAAAAAATAGGCCCAAATCTCCAGCGTATGGGATTAGGCCCCAACTTCCTTAATAAGACTCCTGTGGTGCAAGAATTAAAATCAAGAATCAATAAATGGATGGAGTCAAACTAAAAAGCTTCTTCTCAGCAAAAGAAACAATCAGCGAAGTGAACAGAGAGCCTACATCTTGGGAGCAAAATTTTACCACTTGCACATCGGATAGAAGTAGTTTTCCTCATATAGTATATAAAGACCTCATAGAGCTAAACACCACAAAAAAAAAAAAAAAAAAAAAAACACACACACACAAATAGCCCAATCAATAAATGGGCCAAGGAACTGAACAGACACCTCTCAGAAGATAATATGCAATCAATCAACAAATATATAAAAAATCTTCAACATCTCTAGCAGTTAGAGAAATGCAAATCAAAACTACTCTAAGATTTCATCTCACTCCAGTCAGAATGGCAGATGAATGGATAAAGAAAATGTAGTGTATATACACAATTGGATATTATTCAGCAGTAAAAGAGAATAAAATCATGTCATTTGCAGGTAAATGAATGGAGTTGGAGAACATAATGCTAAGTGAAGTTAGGCAATCCCCAAACACCAAATGCCAAATGTGTTCTCTGATGGAAGGAGGCTGATTCATAATGGGGTTAGGAGGTATCATGGAAGTATTAAATGAACTCTAGGTTCAGTAAAGGGGTGGGAGGGGAAGGAAGGGGCATGGGGGTAGAAAAGATGGTGGAATGAGATGGACATCACTACCCCAAGTACGTGTATGAAGACACGAATGGAGTGACTCTACTCTGTGTACAACCAGAGACCTGAAAAATTGTGCCCTAATGTGTGCTATGAACTGTAGCGCATTCTGCTGTCATGTATAACAAATTAGAATTTTTTTTTTAAAAAAGGAAGAGACAAGTCCCGTGGAGAGTGGGTGTTCTAAGGAAGCCATGAAGACTCTGTCCACATCAGGCACATCCACCTGTCCCACTTTAGGAATCTTACATGAAATCGTTGATTTGGATGTCTCAAAGCAGCCAAGGAGAAACATTTTAGAACTTCCCGCCACTGAGCTCCAACGAACGCCACGGAGGAGACTGCAGGCCTCCATTAGGAACACTTCTGATGAAATCACACCGAGCACCGTCCCTTGGTGAGCGCTTATTGAGCACGGACTGTGGACCAGGTGAGTGGCGTAGGTGGATAAAACGGCACTTCCCCCTCTTACCAAGCTCGTGTGCTGGAGAAGGGAGAGGTGCAAGACATGATGAATGCTTCCCATGGTGAGGGGCTGCTGCAGAAAGGACAGTCAGGAAAGCCGTGTCTGGGAAGGGGATGACCAACCCGGGCCCTGGAGGAAGAGAGGCAGCTATCCACGAGTCCACGTGGGGCTGGCGTCATCAGGGTCCCAGGCTGAGATAAGGACTTTGATTCTCAACCTGAGTAGCGTGGAAGGCATCTCATGCCCTGACTGCCGCGTTCAGGGATCGCAGGTACTGTTGCACACGGAGTAGACCAGGAAGAGCATCGTGATGCAGGGGGCTGGGGCGGCACCACCACTGCAGTCCAGGTCACAGGTTCCCTGGGGGGAGCAGCGAGGTCTGGAGAAGCCATCTGGTCTCCACCCAGTCCATGAATCTAAGAGCTGGCTCAGAGTCCTTGCCTAACAAGTCCAACATCCGGGCCCCTCAGATGCGTTCTTTTGGCTGACTTTGTTGCGTTGTGTTTTGTTTTATTCTAAGTATAAAACACAGTTACCCATTTCTTCATGATATTTTTTTGAAACCTGGATGTTTTAGAGGACAGAGGAGGCAACTCTGAGAAGCAGATTCTGTCCCCTCCCAGGGTTGTTGCTGTGGCTGTTCTGTGTCTTGTTTTCACTTCTACAAAGTATGGATTTCGTCGTGGGTGACCACTGAGGGCTCTGCTGGGGAAGCTCAGCAGTCAGCTGGTGACTGGTCAGAGATTTCCTGAGCTGCCTGAGCCAGTGACTCTTCCAGGAACCCATTAACACCTTTTATGTGTGTCGGGCACACCCCCAACGCCCAGGCATTTACAAGTCCTCCTTGACCTTGACTTCTCACTCGTGCAGGGTCTCAAGGGCAACCAGAACACACTTTTAGGTCATTGAGGACACTTTTAGGTCTTTAATGAGCATGTACATGGATTTAAACCCCAGTAACTTGCCATAGATTTTCAAACCCCTTATGGACCACTTATTTCCCAGAGTTTCTTTTCAAAAGAAGTTCACAGGGTCCTGTTTGCCCTACCTGACCATGCAGCCTCAGGCAGGGTGAGGACTAAGGGGGACGTCACAGCTGCTTGCTTGTGACAGGTGCTCTCGAGAGGGTTTCCCCTGGAGCTCCAAGTCGGGTTCAGCAAGGGTGCCGTCCTGTGAGCTGGGCTTGCCCAGGGAGCTGAGACCACGGTGAAAGTGCGCAGGACTGGCCTTCCAGGAGCTCCACGTCCACTCTGCTCCTCCCTCCAGCAGAATGAGGCTCTTGGTCTCCAGGGACACTGTGATCTTGTGGTTTTCGAGGACCCTGCAGAGCTGAGGAGAGAGGGTGGCCGAGGCCACGTGAGAACCCACGACCTTTGCTGCTCTGGCCACAGCTCAGTGGCTTGTCTTGACATGATGTTTTTCAGCTGCTGCCGCAGGCCTGTGGTCAGTTCCCGGGCTCTGGGTCACGCTGACGGTTCTGCAGCGCTGTCATTGTTGTCATGGAGGATGGGTCATGGAAGTCCTCACCTCATCATTCAGAAAGTCCCTCTTCTAAGAAGTGATTGGGTTTTAAGTATGTTTGAAGCAGAGTCAATAGGATTTCCCCAAGATTTGGATGTGGGAATAAAAGAAGGAAGAGTTAAGGGTAATCCCAAGACTTGAGTTCTAAGACACTTCAAAAAAAGAACTCCCGTTTACCGAGGTGCATAAAGATGGGGAGAAAGCAGACTTCTGCAGGGATCTAGGCAGCAGTTTGAATATGTTAAATTTGATGTGCATTTGGGCATATTCTGGTGGACAGCACACATTAGCCGTTGGATACTCAAGTCTACAATGGACAGTGGGAGATACCACCTATAAATGACATTGAGCAATGGCATCCTGACCTAAATAAGATGAATGTGTCTACACGGAAGGTCTACAACTCAGATCCGGGCACTCCTACACCCAGAAATCAGAAAAAAGGGAGTGTTCGGCAGAGGGAAGCCAACAGGAGGGAGGCAGAAAGAGAAGCCTTAGAAGGAGTGATCCTGGGAAGGCCAGAGAAGGCCTGGGTGCGGGGAGAAGGAAGTGACTTGAGTCAGAGGAAGACGAGAACTGACACCTTAGCCATGCGGAGGTCACAGCTGCCTTGAAACGAACTGGCTCGGCAGAGCAGAGGGGACACATCTCAAGTGGATTCAAGGAGAAGGGGAGGAGAGGACGTGGAGACAGAGGGGAGAAGGCTCTTCCAAGAGCTGTTCTATGAAGGGAAAGCGACGTGGGTCACACCAGGGTTTCATGCATGAATGACATGGTCGAGCAGATTCCAGGCACCTGCTGCCAGGTCGGAGCCTGATGGTCCTGCGCAAGAGGCCCTGGGACTCTGTGGGGCTCGACTTTCACTCATACTGCAGCCAGGAAGTCCTGCTCTGTGCAGACAGAGTAGACCTGCCGACCCTGCCTGTGGACAGGGAGCCCCCGCACAGCGCCGGGCGCTTCAGCTGGAGAGGGACAGGAGGTAGGAGCACCGAGTGGGCTGCAGACAGGACAGGAGCCACGGAGGGATGAAGCCATGAGCGCTGTCTCATTGCCGCAGGCTCCCAGGCCAGCCTGGCGAGGAGCAGAGGGGCACCGCTCGCCCCGCCTCCCAGGTGGACACTGGGTCTTCAGCAGGTCCTGCGCGTGTGTCTTCATGCCTTGGCTGATCCTCCTGTGTGTTCCTGTCTCAGGTTCTGGTTAGTGAGAGGGATCTGGGGCTGACAGCAGGTCTCATGGATCCGACTTCAGAGGTGCCTGCATTTGTAATGAAGTTTGTTCATAATAAATAACACGAAGACTGTCCACTGTGGACAGTCCTCTTGCCAACACTGAGGTCATCCAGAACAGCCTGAAGTCACAACATCCCCCAAATGGGCCCCATGGTTGGCAGGTGACTCTTGGCTCCCAGAGTGGCTAAACAGGAAAAGGCCACCCCCGGGACACGGTCCTTGGTCCTGTGCCTCCGTCTGGATGTGCACATGCTGGGTATCTCCTAACTCCCCCTTGCATCAATCTTCCAGAAAGCAGGCTGCTGGGCCATTTGTAATTTAGTGTCCCCTAACCATGTTTGAGATAATGAACCTTAAAATACTTTTTATCTCAGATATTAAGGATGATTTTGTTTCTCTCATCTCCAAAATTCGAGCGTCTCCTGCTACACTGCAGAAGTTTCTTTCTCCCCGGCCCCCCAGGAGGGAACTGGAGCTGGAACAACTGATGCGCACCCCTGGGCTCCTCCCCCCCCAAACGCTCCTCATTTCCTGCCCAGTGGAACCCAGCGGTTGCACAGGGAGCTCAGCAGGCCTGATGCTGGAGTTCAGAATCCCCCTCCTACAATATATATAGTTAGTCTTAATAAATAAATGACTTGGACCACGCATTATATATCACTCAAATCCACGAGGACACAAATTATGTATAATACATCGGCTGTGTAATTTATTTATTAAGCAAAACGTGAATTTTCCATGCTTGTGTGTGGAGCACAGTTTGTCACACACAGCTAAATGATGTATTCTTATTAGTCCCACTCAATTACCAAGTCATCCCTCTGCGCACGGTGTATTTGTTAATGATAGTGCCACAACGCTGCGTCTACAATACCTGTGATTTTAGTGATTCATAACCGCTCACTAAAACTGTGAAAATGATAAATTGAGTGCTGTTGATTAAATGCCGCCAACAGTATGTTTCATATGTGTTTGTCGCAGTTAGGAGTTAAAGAAACAGCATTGCACGAGATCATTTAAATATCTAATTAAGCCGGGCCCTCCTCGACAGGAAGAACCCATCAGAATACAAGAGAGAAAACACTAGAAGGAAGCCCTGTGGGGAGGGCGGACACCGTCTGTGGACCTCCGGACTGGGCACTGGGCGGGGCTGGCTGTAAGGAAAAGGTCATGACAGCCACTTAAAGGAACCCCCAGGTGAAGGACTGGAAGTCATCCTCTGCTGGAGCACAGCTGTGGGCTGTCTGGTGACCTCCCCCCTGGGATTGCCCAGGACAATGGGGGTTTCCAGTCACAGGGAAGGGGCAGGAGGTGGCTGTGGAACTGGAGCAACTCCTAGGGGCTGGGGAGGGCCGCACAGAGGGGAGAAGGGGGCAGGGACAGTTGCCAGCAGTTTCAGTAGCATCCCTTTGGCTTCTTCCTCCATGAAAGGGCTTTCTAATGCTTCTGCGTGACAAATGGCGGCAGAAAGGAAAATATCATTTTATACAAAGATTAATTATCTTTATGGCTCCAGCTAATTTTTTTTCTTCCCTTAGATGAAGCCATATAGATCTTATAGCTGATATTCAAAGCAAGCTAGAACAAGTCCGAGCCCAGAGAATGCTCCCGTGCCAACCTCAGCTGCTAATTTAGGCTGCTGGAGTGAGCTCACGGGACAAGAAAGGCAGACGCCGGTGACACTCGGTGATCTTATTAAGACCATCCAGGAGGTGTTTATTTTCTTCTTTTGCAATTTGAGAAATATAAACAGAAAGTCGGTGATTTCCTTTGAAAATCCATCTTCCCAAATTAGACCTCTTCTCCAGACTGTTCAGAGAAGACGGCAGTAACAAAATAAATAAATAAATAAAGTGTATTCTTACATTTCAGAATTTGTGTAATTAAAATAATTTTGTTTCCATTTGTGCCTAAAACATTTTCAAAGATAAATAAAACTTTGGACACCTTTCCCTTGGTGGCTTTGCCCTATTTTTTTTTTTTTTTTTTTAATTAAGGTGGAACATTGACTATTAGCAGCACAAATCTGTGACTGACCATGAAGAAAAAAAAAATGTTTAAAATTGTCTTTGAAAAAGCCAGTTTCACTCTTAAAAGTTAAACTCCACAGAGGGTGATTACTGGAGTCTCAGGACTTTAAAGAGCTCCTGGTGAAGGCCACAGGGTGAACTGTGACAGCCATGTCAGAGGTCATCGTCAAAGTCCAGAACAGAATCCAAGCCCTAACACAGAGGTGCCCATTTATACATGTTGAGTCTTGGAAGGTGGATGGCTGCTTTTTGGTCAAAAATCCTTAGCGTGGGACTGTGTGGTGGCTCAGTGGTGGAGCGCTCGCCTTGCTGCATGAGGCACTGGGTTGGATCTTCAGCACCACGTAAAAATAAATAAAATAGAGGTATTGTGTCTATAAACAACTAGAAAACATTTTTTAAAAATCCTTAGTGTACATTAAAGCCATTTGAAGGCTTTGTTCTCGCATCTGGAAGCCGTTCCACAGTGACCCGACGACCCGTGAGTCTCTGGACGCTGTGTCCGTCTTTGGAACACCTGGCGTGGCGGGCAGAGACTCCCACACCCGGCCGCGGAGCCTCCTTTGGCTTGCCGGCTTCCACTGACACGCACAGGAGGATTGCGGAGCTGCCCTCGAGGAAACTCCCGGACATGCAGGTTTGGATGAGGACAGCAGACCCCAGATCCAAAATCTTCTCCAAGGTACGCTCCTTCACTGCAGTGGGGGGTGAAGATCAGCCTCGGTTCTCTTCCTAATTAACTGCGTGACATGGGGCAGTGAACTCTCTCCGTGCCTCAGACTCCACATTTCAAAACCTGTGTGCAGAGGCAGTCCCGGTGGCCGTCCATCTCTACCTTCAGGTTCCAGACTCTTCTGCCTCCCTGGTGGCACCAGGACCTCTGGTTTGCTCAGTGCCCAGGGCAGGTCAGCGAGTGTCCGGCTCAAGTACTTGGCATCCCAGCAAAGCATCACTCGGGAAGCTCTGGACCCCAAGGGACTGATCCTCCACCCACCATCACATCACACTGGACCACTTGGGACCACACCCCTCCACTTCCCCCGCCCCGGTGGCTGGTTGCAAAGCCTGCTTATTGTACAGCTCTGCAGCAGGGTCCTGGGAAGACCCTCAGAGTCCCCTCCTTAACCATCGTCCTCCCGTATTTACGAAGATGTTCTTGTGAGTGAGTGGAACCCGACATAGCCTGCTGACCTCGCCAACACCCAGGGTCATGGCATGTGCTCAGTCCAGGCAGACCAAGGCCAAAGCAGGTGGGCATCTCCTAGAAACTCCTTCATCACAATGTTGTGTGCCAACCCCCTCAGGCCTCTGCTTTCTTTATTGAACTTGTAGAAAACTGTTAAATACAAAAAATAAGAGGAAAAATCCTGAATTCCATTAAACAATGATCCCACAAACACGAAGCAATGACAACAAGAATGCTGTGGTCATCCACAAGTAAAACCGCTAAGTGGGCCTGCGTGGGGCCGCTTGTGCAGGGAGTGGAAATGGGACACTCTTAGGAGATTGTTCAGCTGTCAAGACGAAAAACCCACTCCCTCCTCATCACCAGAGCTGTGCAGTTAGAAGGAGTCTGTTTTACCTAGAAGTTGCACAGAAAGGTTGATAAAAAAGAAAACGAAATGCCGGCATCACAAGTTGATTTTATAATAACCATCACAAAGTCCTTGGGGGCAGTCCTGGCTGATCCAGCACTGGGCGCTGCAGGTACCGCCTCTGAGTTGAGTTTCCCTAGTGTCCCCCCCACACACATGGGGGGTTTACGATGCACGTGGGCAGACAGAGGGGAGCTTTGGCCATCTGCAGGTCTAACCCCCAGTCTAACTTCAAGTAGGCACATTTCCATTTTCTGCCTATTAAAAGGCTTAGTGTCACTATTTTATACTTTTGAAAGACAAATTCAATAATTGAGATAGAATATCGTGAATCCATCAGTCAGTGGCAGAGCCCAGACACAAACGGTTCAGAGGGGAAGGCAGAGCCCTTTGGGTTAGAGGTCCAGACCCTGCAGCCAGGTATCTTTGTATGTAGATGTTTTAAAATTGGCACACAGTGCCCTCTTTCACTGCCTTTTCAACATCATGTTTATGGCAATGTGCACGATACACAAGATTTTCATTGAAATCAATAGTAAAAATCAAAATCTGATAAAACCAAGCAATGCACACTGGGAGATGTTTTTTATTTATGGTATCAATTGAGACAGGAGGGCAGGTTCCCTGAACAACTTGTTTCTTCATTGTTGGAAAAAAATAGTACAGCATTGTACATCTAAAGTGTCAGCAATGAAGGGAGGCAGCAGAGGCTACCCGAAAGGGCTCCAGGCGCCAGATCCCTTTGGAGGAAGCACCGCATTGTGCATTGAGGGTCTTTGTAGCTGTCAGATGGGGGGTTTCCATGCCCTTCGAGGCCACCTGGGGTGACAGTGGGATTACTCTCCAGCTGAAGCCACTGGACCAGTGTGTGGGCAATGCTCAGAGGAACTGGAGAAATAAAGGGACCGTGTGGAGCTGTGTGATGGCCACAAACCAAACCTGCTCCTTTTCTTCTCCTGAGGCCTGACCAGCACCTGTGACTGGAACACGGAGCGGTGATGGAAAGATCGACTGTTATAAAATGAGATCAGGCGACTGTCCATGTCCAAGGAGGAGGGAAAAGGGAGAGACAGGAGAAGAGAAGCATGTCAACAGGTTGTGTGTCCAGCCGTCTGTGCGTGGCCTGGATGTCGCACACGGAGAAGGGACAGAGAAGGAGCACAAGCAATGTCACCTAAGTCAGGCTGAGGAGATGGCCTCGGGCCTGAGACCTGCCACACAGGAACCCAAGAGCCAGGACAGAGTCACCAGAGCAGCCCTTGGGAACGACTGTGTGCCCGGCTTCTTCCAGGGCCCAGCCACATCTGCCCGGCATGGAAAGAAAACTGCGGCCGCACGATAATCAAGGGGACAGCATCGCCATCAGGGACGCGGAGGACCGCTTTCAAAGTGAACTCAGAACGGGGGGCCTCCAGCGGACAGATCTGCGGGCAGTGAGGCGAAGGGTGAGAAGGAGGACTCCGAATCACTGGGCATCTCACCTGGCTCAAGTGGGTGAGCGAGTCTGAGAGTCACCCGGCAGGAGGGCCCCTGCAGGAACAGGGGGCCAGGGAGAATTCAGAGGTAGAAAGGGCAGAAAGGGAGGTCCAGAGAGAAGGGCAACCTTCACAGGCCTCAAGAGAAGGGTCACAAGAGAAAGGTGGTGGGTGTGCAGCTGGCAGGGAGAACAGAGTGGCCAGGTGACACTGCTGAGGAGAGAGGGGGACAGGGGGCTGGTCGGAGCTGCATGCTGGCTGGAGGAGCCGCAGAGGGCGCCTTGGGGGAACCCAGGTGTGGGGACGGCAGGACTGGAAGTGGGAGCCAGAGAGGTCACTTCCAGGAACATCTGGTGAAGACCCTGGTTCCCGGCCACTGGGTGCACTCAGGGGTCCGGCTTCTGCTGTCTCTGACAGGTGGAGCCCACCCAGGGCCTGGGGCTCGCAGCAGCACTGTTGACAGGTGACACTGGGCCTGAGCAGGCCTCCCCTGGTGTCCTTGAGCCTCCGTGCCACAGCCTCCCTGTCCTGACCCTCCCATTTGTGGACTGGGAAAGGAAAAGGAAATGGAATGGATGGCAAGAAGAGAAACCAGCGGCTGCTCCAGTCCACTCTTGGTTCAGCGGCTCCGGGGCCTGTTACCTGAGAGGCATTTGACACCCGGGAACAAGGCACCCGCTGTCAAGGGCAAAGTAGAAGGTCCACTCAGCCATCAGGACAATGACACAGTGGGTCCCCACCTCCCAGGAGATGCAGTCCATCATCCCCAAGGAAGCTCCAGCTCGGGTAGATGTTCCTGGAAGGGCCTTCACGGGACCTTCTGGAGGTGAGTGACCCCCCTAGCAGGTCTGTTAAATTACCCTAGAATGTGCCATGACTTCACACCACAGGGTCGGACAGCAGCACGGAAGCCCCGGCACCCACCACAGACCGTGCAGGTGCGCACACCTGCAGCAGGTGCCCCGGGAAGCCAACGGTGCTGGCACCACAAATACTGCAGCACCGTGAAAAATGGACCTGCATAGCCTGCGACGGAGACCTAGAGACTGAGGGACCGGCCCATGGAGGAGGACGACAGCGCCGTGCCCTGCTGCTCTTCACTCGCAGGCGAGGTCCTGTGCACACCCGTCCAGCTTGCTCCAGCTCTACAAGTGGAGAGGCTGCCAGGAGTGTGTGACCGTGCCCCTTCCCCTGCTAGATGGGCAGAGCCAAGGTGGCCATCCTGGTCTGTCGGCCTCCAGGGCCCAACCTCAGGCGTCCTCATGCTGCTCATACCCAGAGGATTTTTCCATTAAGTCTCTCAACCTTCCCCATGAAAGCTGGTCTGCCCAGAGCAACGTACCTGACCGTCCTCTCACATGGCCCTGGCTTGGCTGTGGTCAGAACCCGCAGAAGCAGGGGCAGACGGGAAGCATGGCATGGCCCGGGGTCAGCAGGGGCAGACGGGAGGTCTGCAAGGGTTCTGCCCTGGGTCCGCCCTGCAGTGGTGGGGAAGGGCCCCAGGTGTGCTCCGAGTGGACGGGGGTCAGAAGTGTCACCAGAGGGGGCGTGCAGCCCCGTGTGGAGGAGAGTGCTAGGAGGACAGGAGGGTCCTGCTGAGACACTGCGCTGGCCGTGGAGCACAGCCTCGTGCTGCCCCCCGCGGTTCTCATTTAAACAGGTCTCTGTGCTCCTTTCTTCTTCCATATGATCACTGTCCCCTCCATAGGTGCTCCTGCTCTGAATGGTAGCAGTGACAGAGCTGCCGTGACAATAAATTGATCATGAGCCCGGACAGAAACACACTCTGGCCAAGTCCGTTCCTTCCTCCTTTCCAGGGATTTCCGTCCCCGCACAGTGGCCACTGCCAGGCAGGAGCCCGGGAGGCTCATTTGCAGGTCTACACGGCAGCGTGCTGCATTTGTGTAAAATGGCTCAACGTAACCCAGCACCAAGGGCAGTACTAGGAGGGAGCGCCCCAGAGTGGATTCTTGGGGTGGGAGGATGAGGTGGCTTCGCTTCTCAGCCCCTTGGAGGACATGGGACATCCAGGACCAGGCGTCCCCTCCCTGCGGGGAAGGAGCTAGGTGTGGCGCCTCCCGCTTTCCCCGCTCACACCAGTGTTTCCTTCCACGGGGAGAGAGCAGGGGAGGAGAAGGAAGCCGCGCAGCAGCCCGCGCCGGGCATCCGCGGTGGCCCGTCCTCGGCGTCCTCGTGTCCTTCCCAGGCCCCGAGTCACACATCACTCATCTTGTCACATTGAACTCCGGATGCTCCTGCCCTAGAGAATGCTCTGACTCCGGCAATTTTTCTTCATTCTCACTAACAATTTGGTAATGAAATATTGATTTTTAGTTAGATTCATATTGATGCTATTAGGTTTGCATTGATAAATCATGCTGGCCTCCTGTCTGGGAGGCCGGAGACTGCTACCCGGAGCCCTGGAGATTACAATCAACTCATTGATGTGTTAATTTGATGGATTTTTTCGTTCTCTTAGAAGGAGTGGGAGGGAGAAGGAAGATTTTTCAGTGTGCTGTTGTAAAGTTTTCACAGTGAAATCAGAGACAGTAATTGCAGGCTTCACAGGATATGTTTGCCTCCAAGAATCCTCTGGCTGCTTTGGCCAGGACATAAAAGCAGGCAAGGTGGGGGCTGGAGGGGCCGTGGGGGGTTGGGGCTGGGGCTTGAGAGGATATGACACACCTTGTAAACCCTGCTCCAGAGCTCACTGGGGTAAATCCTAATTAAGCCCTTTAAGGCTGAGAGAAAGCACTGCCGTCTCCAGAAGATGCCGTGACAGCTCCCCCGGAAAATGAAGGTGTGCTGTGGGCTGAGCGGCCCCTCCTCACCGTGGCTGGGCACGGTGCTGGGGCTTTCTCCCTCTGTTCTCTTCCTTGCAAAGTGCCACTTACAAGCCAGTGTCCTCGGAACGGCAGCCCCCTGAAAACAGCCCGAGCTTTGATTTATGGTCCTGTGCAAATGTAATGCCTGTCATTAAGGGACAATACTTGGCCGCAGCAGAGGATCATATTGTGATTTCCTTCAAAGACCCAGCGTTTAGAGGCGGGCTGCAAGCTGTCCAGGGAGAAGGGGGCTTTGGAAACGCTTAGGTAGGGATTCGGGGGTTTTGTTTTGTTTTTAAAGCAAAACTCACCTTCAAGCCTGAGGTTTCACTCTGAGACCTTGTTGCCCACCCCCTTCCTTCTGATGAGCACAATCGGGCGACTCCACACAGTCCCTCCAGTCCGACTCGTGCATGTGTGTGTGAGGCGAGGCCTGCTTTCTGAAATAAACGCAGACGCGTGTTCGCCGTTCTCACACACTCCCTGGGTTTGGAAAGTGGGCTCTGGGGTGGAGGATGAGGACAAGGGGGAGGTGTGCGTCAGCCTCCTGCTCCCCTGCATTTCCAGGGGCTCCGTGGCCAGCCCAGGAGATACGCTCCTCTTACCACAGGCTGCAGGGGAGCCAGCCCAGCCCGGGTGCCTGCCAGCACGTCTCCTCAGAGGCCCCGTCACAAACCTGCACAGAGGGCTGTGGGGAATTGTGCCTTTACCTCTTGGCCATGCTGTGGAGTTGGCGTTGGCCTTTCCCAGGTTAAAGCATTTCACACATGTCCAGAGAGGGGCAAGAGGGAAGAGGGAGAGCTCTCAACTCACTGCCCATCCGGGCAGCACCACCTCTACACCACCCAGCCTTCCAAGCCCTCGATGGTGGCCAGGTCAGGCTTCCTGCCGCTGTCCCCACCTGGGCTCCCAGAGGTCATGTTCTTAATCGTTGCCTTCCTTCTCAAAGCTCTGTGCCATGTCACTCCAGGAAGGAACCAAGTCACACCCGGGACAAATACCTGTGCCCACATCACATCCCCCCAGGTCCAGCCCAGTCTGGGGGAGCAAACGTGAAGGCACACAGCTGGCTAGAAAGTGCCCGGTGGATTGGAGGCCATGGCGTTCTGAGGCACCCCTGCCAGAGCACACGGTGGTCAGTACCTGGCAATCAGGCACCCTGTGGCAGGCCTGGCCCTGCAAGAGCAGGCAGGTTACAGCTCAGGAAGACCAATGGGCAACATCGGGCTCGCTTACCAAGGAGCACCCGAGTAACCACAGCACTGTCCACGGTCCCAACATCAGCACTGGACATTGGGGCCATTTCTCATCAAACACAGTCTACCCAGTCTACTGGCCTCCCAGGCTCAACACGCCTTCACTTGAATCCACGTGCAACTGTTTAGACTCAACCCACCTAATAGGCATCCACCTGTGCCTGCTCCAACACTGGCTAGCTACAGCCCAGGGCAGCCCGAGTGCAGGCTCACTGTGTGGGAGCCAGTGCTGCTCTGCTGGGGCCTGGTTGTGTGAGTCCAGCTGGCTGACGCTCTGAGCTTCACAAGGAATTACAATCAAACTTTCCAGAGCAAGTGCCCAGTGAGAATCCCCACCCTCCACACACGTAGCCATTTCGACCGCCATCTTTAAATTCCCACATTCATCACCGACTGTGTTTTGATTACCAGCCAGAGAGGAAGGGCGTTTCCTCCAATTCATGGTAATGATGTGGTGTGAGGGACAGCAGACACAGAATGTGACCAGACCAGAGCAGAGCAGAACTCCAAGCCGTGCCACCCAGACACTGTCACAGGGAGGCCCCACCATCCTCCTCAACCAGCACAGGCACGGCACATTTTGGTTTAGAGAAAATAGCGCATCTGTCTGCAGAGGGAGAGAAAGCACATGCAGCTGAGTGTGTTTAATAGACATCATACACATATCGGTTTTTTCAAAATAAAGCCCTACCCAAATTTCAAGTGAACCAAAGTTTCTTTTCTCTATTTGAACGTGACTTTGATCTTATCAAATGTCCAGGTTCTAACTGGGAGCTTAAAAGTCACTGATAAACTAGATCCACGGCTCTCACAGAACACTGAAGAGCAGGCAGGCTGCAGTAGGAGATGGCAGGACAGGAACCAACCCCGCCGTGCTGGCCACTTTGGAGGATTCTTTTGTGTCTTAGTCTATTTTCTGCTCCTTACACAGAACACCACAGATGGGTGATTTATGAACCAGAGTCCGGGGAGTCCAGGTGCATGGAGCCGGCCTTTGTCGAGGGTCTCGTGATGTGTCAAAACACGGGGAAGAGGACA
Source organism: Callospermophilus lateralis (assembly GCF_048772815.1). Classification (NCBI taxonomy): domain Eukaryota; kingdom Metazoa; phylum Chordata; class Mammalia; order Rodentia; family Sciuridae; genus Callospermophilus; species Callospermophilus lateralis. Next base: position 2,515,637 of record NC_135321.1, on the reverse strand, counting down.
ATGTGGGTGTGAGGAAAGGCACTCTATTCTGGAACCCAGTGTCCATGGGGACGCCACTCCCACAGAACGGGCTGATCCCGCCCACCAAGGTGGTCCGCATGGCCTCGTCACCTCCTGAGGGTCCCTCTCTGCAGCCAACAGGAGCTCTGCAGGGGACATTCTCCTCACTGCATGATCCCCTGGGGAAGACACTGCCTTTCAGAAGAGTCGGATCACGTTGCAAATGATGGACGGCTACATGTGCTGGTCGCGTGTGTGTGTGTGCAGGGCACAGACCAGTAACCCAGCAGGAAGGGCAGCTGCTGCCTGGATCCATGTGCAACTCTTCCTAAGCAGCGCATGCAGGAGGCAGATGGGCAGTTCCTGCAGCCCCACTTCCAAACGGCCCCAGGAGGCCATGTCCACAATGAGCTGCGTGTGGGTGAGTAGTCTCCTGGAAGTACTTAGAATGATATTCTCTCACACTTACTACAGTGTATGCAAACCCCTTTGGTAACACCAGTCTTGCTTGCCTTCTCTCTCCTACCTGTCCTGGCTCAGCCCTGCTGGGGCAGGGAGCTCATGTCACGTTCCACTGAGAAGGAAACTCCTGCTGTGAGTTTAACCATTTTCTCCTCCCTCCCCAGGGGGTTTCCGCGTCTTCTCTGTAGCGACTCCTCTCTCTTGGGGTGGCCCCAAAGACAGAACCCAGAAAGGGTTCAGTGCAGCAGCTTAACTGGGGTCCCAGGAAGCAGGGCAGAGCGCAGAGCAGCACACAGGGTCGGGAGGGCACCTATCTTCAGTGTTCTGTGAGAGCCGTGGATCTAGTTTATTAGCGACTTTTAAGCTCCCAGGTAGAACCTGGACATCTGGTAAGATCAAAGTCACGTTCAAATAGAGAAAAGAAACTTTAGTTCACTTGCACTTTGGGTAGGGCTTTATTTTGAAAAATCTATGTGTGTACGATGTCTATTAAAGGGCAGCCTTAGGGCATGGCGATGGCACCCACTAGTGAGGGCTTAGTCCTGGGACCCTTCTGAGGACAGGTGTGTATCGCCTAAACTGAGCACAGGGGGTCGGCTGCCTGGGATTCTGAGGACTTCCACCCTCTTGGTTGAGAGCTGCTCAGGGGACTGAGGCCCTCACGGTTTAGAAAACACCTCTCGGGGGGAGACCCCACAGGGTGCTTGGGGTAGGGCTGCCAGGGTGGGTGGAGGAAGAGGCAGGAGGGGCTCTGACAGTGTCTGCTCTGCCCATCTGCAGACAAGCCCCTGTTCCCTGCTTGGTCCTCCAGGGAATTATCTTCCCGTTAGGCCCCTGGGATGTCCAATCCGTCACAGGATCTGTCTCCCCGACACTCCTTCTCCCTTTCCATCACCATTCCACACCCCAAAACCTCTCCTGTCTGTTACGACGACTCCTTCTTTCTCAGCTCCAAACCTTACAGGCTCCCTCACCAGCCACACGCCCTGGACACTGCTCTTTCTTCAACACGGGTTCCACGTCTGTCTCCTAGAAAGACACGGCAGCCCCTCTTGCCCCAGTTCACATCCAAACCCCTCCAAGCACCTCTCAAAACCCCCTGAGCTGGCTCTCTCACCTGGTCCATCAGACAGGCAAGTTTCTGTAGAGCTCAGACTCAGGTCACCGTCCTGACCACTCTCCCGCCATCGTGGGCTGGACGGGCTGATTACTCTGCCACATGGTCTGTCACACTCAGTCATGAAACTAAGAATCCAAGAACTGCTCTGTGAAATGGGCAGCCCTGTTGGTCATTGAGAACCCTGGGGCCAGACTGCAGGTGCGAGATGTGTGCAGGCTTGCCCAGGGGGTAGCAGAAGGGGCCTGGCTCCCTGTGCTGGCCTTCATCATCCTGGCAGAAATACCCCTTCCCTCCAAGAGGACATTTCCTGAACACCACTCCAAACCCACCCGGCCGTCTCTACGTCCTGTTTTACTCAGGATCCTTAAAGCATTCAAATTTTCTTCAGCGATTTCATGGGTGTTGGGATTTTCCCTCATAAACTCAGCTGATGTGTGTGTGTGGGGGGGTGTCCTGCATCTCATGTCCACCCCCACACCCCAGTGAGTGCCCCATGGTGGGCCCTCGGCCAGCTGCTTGAGAGGCTGATGAAACAGGCCCCCTTCTATCGTTCTTGGGTTGTGTTTCTTGATGTCCTAAGAAGTGCCCACTGACCCTGTAAAACCCCTTTTGAAGTGACAGAGCTAGACGGATCCTGATATTGCCGAGCCTTGGAAAGTGGATGAAGATTCAGCTGCTTCTTGACTCACTGCTGTCTCAGCTTGGAGGGACACACCTGCTAAAACGCTTTAAACGGAAGAAGCCCTTCACCAGGGCCCACCGTGCGTGACCTTGACATTTCACACCCAAACAGCGCTCATGGAAAGAGCGTTGACATCCACAGGCCTGGTGGCGGCTGTCACAGGAGCCCTGGATGTGTCGGGTCAGCAGTTCTGCAGAGCCGGGAGTGGCCAGGGCCTCGGCCAGGGCTCCATGACCACACAGGCAGCCCCAGGAACAGGGCTGCCCAGAATCCCAGGGAGGCCACAGTGAGGGAGGCCAGCCTCTGCCCTGCGTGCACCATGCTGAAAACCAGCCACCACACAATCCTCCCAGACCGACCCTGTGGCTGAGGGCCACAATGGCAGGCCAGGCCATGGACTTCATGTGATCTCTGTGCTTTGTTTTATTTTTTTTTTCTTTGAATTTGTAGAAAATGTTGGTAGATTTCTCCAAAATTAGTAGATTTCTCAAAAATACGCATGTCTGGCTTTTCTCAAGAAGCTTGGCAAGGGCAGGGCTGGAGCACACACCCTGGAGCCAGGCCACCTGGCCAGAAAGCCCACACTACAAAATTCCAGCTGTGTGACTGCAGGCAAGTTCCTTGGGTTCTCTGTGCTTGCCGCTCAGGCATCATGAATATCATCATATTCACCCCCACCTGATGCCCAGGGCCTTCAGTGAGTGGGGACGTGAAAGGTCCGCAGAGCTGGGGAGCATGGCACAAGCCCAGCAGCTGTGTCAGTTACTGCTGGGTTTTCTGGTGAGGTGCACCCACTTGGCTACTTGAGGCCAGTCTCTTTGGAGTTGTGGATTCTGCCTCCTTCAGATGGAGCATGCTCCTTCCCCTCCCCGGGGCCACTCAGGGCCTTCCTCTTCTGACCCCTGTGGACATTGTGAGTGTCTTTGAAGGCACTATGCAGGGTCATGCTGGCTGGGAATATGCCACCAGGCATTGGTCAGCCATCCGGGGAGCTAAGGAAACAGGAGGGCTTGCGTGAGGGACAGGCTGTGACGTGGACTGGTGCACTGGCAGGCAAGCAAGAGGGCGGAGCCTTGCGGAGGGGGAGACAGGCAGCAAAGCCTGGGGGGGGGGGGGGGGGCAGGCAGCCCACAGCCAGCCGGGGCACCAGGAGCTAACAGGACCCACAACTCAGCCCTGAAGACATGGACGAGTAAATCACAAAGGGAAGGTCGGGCCTGTGTGCTGACCACTGATGGCAGAGCAGGGTCGGTCTGCCATGCCTGGTTTATGATCCCTTCTCCCAGGATAAGCTGGCTGGGAGCGAAGGCCAGAGGAGGCCACCACCCCGACACAGGCCGTGCACTGCAGAATCAGGAGCAGACCCTCCAAGATTTATAAAAGCTTGCCCACATGCAGACAGCACGCAGGCCAATTTAGGCACCTCAGCGATTTCCTAATCAGCCACCAGCCAACCCGGGCACGGAGCACCCCTTACCTCTGACGCACAGACCTTTCCAGGCTCTGCATCCGTCCTCAGTCCAGCAACAAGCCCTGAAGAAACCACAAGCTGCCCTTCAAGTGCTAGGGTTAAGTGACAGTCACCAAAATAATGGACCCTACTCCCCCAACGGGAGACTCCAAGTCCCAGAGGTGGTAAAAATTGCAGATTATTTTGTTTTGAGCAGGGGGTTCATATTCTTGCTTACTTTTAGTTTCACCCACACCGCGTGAAGTTTTTAACTTGGCTAAGACGGTTGAAGTGTATCCAATAAAACTTTTTAAATTGAAAATCATCACCAAGACGAGCAGACCTCGGCACTTGGATCTCCTGCCTGCTGCGGCCCGCTCTGCGGCACCCCTGGCAGGGGCAGGTCAAAGGGAGCTGCAGTGGGGGGCGGCTTCAAGGGCTGCTCACAATTCCTATCTGACAAAAATAACTTCTTTCATGGGGAATTTGAGCATCTGAACACTGGTGCGCCTTCCCGGTGGGAGACCAGCACAAAGCGGGGCCAGAACACTGGAGAAGGGCCTTTGGATCCTCTGTCCCAACTTCCCTCCGCTCTTTAAGCCTCACAATAAAAGGGCTTTGTCCCCAAGAACACTCTTCCTATCCATTGTGCTTAGCCGCTGCGCCTGTCGGGGTGTTGACAATGTATCCAGACAGGCTTCCCAGTGCCTGGCCTCCCTGCAGGGAGCCCTCCTTGGCATCCGTGCTGGCCCCGGGTGACTAATCCTGCAAGACAGGGCCATCAGTGGGACGCTTTCCTCTCTGATGCTAGACCACTTGGCTGTCTCCAAGCCTCCAGGCTGCCCGCGGCCACAGTGGCACATGAGGGCCCCTTCGCACAGCAGGGGATGCTGGTTATTCTGCAGGCTGCAGACCGTCACCAAGATTTTGCCCCCTGTGACCTGGCTGCAAGATGATGGCGAACAGCAGCACCCCCAGTTCCTCCCCTTACTAATGCGATCGCCAGCGATGAGCCTCGGGAAGAGCCTGCAGTGGGAGGCTGGGAGTCAGTGGGAGCTCTGCAACACGAGGACCCACAGGAGAGGGAACGGGAGCCCGAAGGCCCAAAGCAGCCCAGCTGCTCCCTGGCTCCCGAGGCTCCTCCCACCCTGCGGGGAGGCCACGGGGGCCCTTTCTTAAATCTCATCTCTGCACTTGCCGTTGGCCCTCCCAGCCCCTCTTCTCCAACCTCATGCTGTGACACTCCAAGCAAGCTTTGGTTTGGCCACACCAGCCAAGCAGCTCCTGAGGCTCCGGCTGCCTGACCACTGGCCAAGCCAGGCTCCACGCTAGGTGGCACTCCACACACCCCCTGGACTTGTGCCCTCCCCAGCGGGCCCCCTTCGGCTTCTGCTCATGGCTGTCTGGATCTCGCTCCAGCTCTCTGACCTCCTCTACCTTCTTTGCAGATGCCTTCCTGCGCACTGGAATTCCTAAGCTTCAACCCCGCCAGGCTCCGTCAGCTGCGCTACCCTGGGCCATCTGATCCTGACCCGGGCCTGCAAGCAGTCTCAGTGCAGTGGCCTTCAAATCCCACCTCCAGCCTGACAGGCCAGCCCGTTTCCCGCTCTCCCCGGATGTCTGAACGCCGACTCCATTCGTAGACGGAGGCAGTGCAAACTGGGCTTACTCCTCACTCAGACCCTGCTCTCTCAATTGAAGAAATCAGACTATTCCAATTTCTCAGTCACTCCTCTCCTCTCTCAGCCTTTAAGCAAATCAGGCCACCCTGCTGGTCAGGACATCCCAAGTGTCCTGCCACTTCTTACTACCACTCCGTGGGTGCCGGGACTCGTCCAGCACCAGGTCTCTCCTGGACTAATGCAGCCACTGCCTCTGGACTCCCCACATGGAGCCACCCCAGCCCAGGGAGTAGGTGGAGGGTCCCTGTTCACCTCACCTCGCTCCATCTCTGTTCTGCCCCAACCTTCCTCGTTTCACTAAGGAACACACAGTCTGCACAGGGGCCCAAAAGGACCTGCAGGCAAGGACTCTGTCCTTTCTGAGCCACCCCAATTGCTCGGCCCTCCTGCCCTGGGCACCAGGCGGGCCTGGCTCCTGGGGGCCTCACCACATAAGGAATTCTCCCTCTAGGGGCCCAGTGTGGACTGTCCTGCTGCCAGGGATGCCACTCTTCCCTGACCCAGCCAGGAATTCCCACAACCACCTCCCTCTCGCCCTTCAAGTCTGCAAGAGTGAGGGTCTCACAGGGACTTCTCCCCTTCCTGCTTAACACCTTCTAACACACTCCACTGCGTCTTCATGTGTGGCATGTATCAAAGTGTTCAACATCTCCAGGAATTAGAGAAACGCAAGTCAAATCTACTCTAAGATTACTGCTGTCAGAATGGCAATCATCAAGAATACAGGCAACAAGGTTGGTGATGACGTGGGAAAAAGGCACACTCATACATTGCTGGTGGGACTGCAAAGTGGTGCAACCAATCTGGAAAGCAGTAGGAGATTCCTCAGAAAACTGGGAATGGAACCACCATTTGACCCAGCTATCCCACTCTTTGATTTATACCCAAAGGATGTAAAATCAGCATAATACAGTAATGCAGCTATTTCGATGTTTATAGCAGCACAGTTCACAATAGCTAGACTATGGAACCAACCTAGGTGTCCCTCAATAGATGAATGGATAAAGAAAATGTGGTATATATATATATACTCAATGGAATGTTTCTTAGCTTTAAAGAAGAGTGAAATTATGGCATTTGCCAGTAAAGGGTTGGAGTTGGAGAATATCATGTTAAGCGAAATAAGCCAATCCCACAAAACCAAAGGCCGAATGTTTTCTCTAATATGTAGATGCTAATTCACAATAAGGCGGTGGGGCACTAGGGAAGAATAGCATTACCTGAGATTAGGTAGAAGAAGTGATGGGAAGGGCGGGGAGGAGATGTGAGATAGGAAAGATAGTAGAATGAAACAGACATCATTACTGTATGTATATATGTGACTATATGGCCAATATGACTCTGCAACATGTACACTCAGAAGAATGAGAAATTATATCCCAACTATGTGTGATATATGAAAGGGCATAAATGCATTCTACTGTCATGCATAATTAATTAAAATGAATTTTAAATTTTTTTCTAAAAGAAAAAAAGCCACATAAAAATCATTATGAGTCAACTTAAAGAAATCTGGAAATCCTTTGTCTAATCTACCAGAGAACTAGCAGAGATGGCCCATGTGAATTGAAAATCAGTCCCTGCTTGTGAACACATCTTCAGTTCATGTGGCCACGATGACTCCTGGTCCATTGCTGAATTCATTGGATGTGTTGTTATTTGCATGGAGAACACTCTCCATCCTTCCGTGGTTACTAGGCTCTTCTGTGAGGATAAATTTCCAGGGGACACACCAAAAATACGTGGCATGGGGCATTGCGTGTTCCGGGACCACTTTCACAACTCATTGCAAAGACCACTTCACACCAAAGCACGACGTGAAGATTCATTCCTGAGGTCTTAGAGTACAGGAGAAATTGAGTTTTCCTTAAAGGAAAATATGGATAAAGAATTGCACCTTTGGGTGTGTGGGGGGGTAGCCCTCTGCCACAGTTCCTTCCAGCTCAGTGCCGGCCTCTTCCCTCACTATCACACAGAGGAACGGGAGGCACTACGAACTAAGTGTCCAGACAAGCTACAGATGTTTTAAGAACTTAATGAATCATCTCCTGGTTCTTTTTAGCTGCGCGGGTAGCATCATACTGGGCTCGGCTTGAAAGCTCTGAGAAAACCGGAGTGATCCGGAGAGCCCAGGGCTCTAGACTTGCCCACTTAAAAGCTGCACATCAAAGACTGATCTGGGTGATGCCTCTAATCTGCCCCGGCCAGCAAATGCCAGCTGATGTCCAGAGAGCTGTGTTCTGCTCTGAGCCTTCAGGACTCAAACAGGGGAAGGCCGATTTCTCTAACTCTGTACGAATTTGTTACACTTCTCTAAAAAACTTCTATTATTTTCAAAATAACATTTAGGTTTACGTTTTTTTAAGCAATTTGATTCTGAAATGTTCTCATTTATTGAACAAAATGGAGTTGATATCAAGTGTTTCAGTGCAAGTTGTAATTGCTTTGTTTCCTCTTTTGTATTCCAAAATACTTCTGCTGAGCCATTAGTATCTTACTCCTGTGTCCTCGTGGACATGTTTAGTCACCACACAACAGCGGTTCACGCATCAGCAACACCCCGAGTGATTGGCGTCTCTCTGCACCCAGAGAGGTGTCTAGAGTCCCCCACTCTGTGCAGTGTGGTGCAGGGCACGGCAATGCTGCTCTTGCAAGACCCTTGGCTCACCACATTCCGTGTTAGCAGGGTTGCCCTCCTCCTGGTACTGGACTTTACATACATCCTCAAGCAGCTAGCGGAGTTATGCAGGGGTGCCAGGTGTGCCCCACCTTTACACAAGGAGTAGGGGTCTGGGGTAGAGGGTCCATTTCCACACTCTGTGCTGAGATAGATAGGGTCATGCTTTCTGGCCATGAGATGTGGCTAAGTAAGGTTCACTTGTGAACAGAGTTGGCCTCCAAGACAGAGCAGAGCTTTCTATTCTGTCAAAGTAGAGAAATAGTGCTACTTCAGACCAGTGAGTTTTGAGAGTGAGACTCTGCTAACAAACAGACAAAGCTTCATCGTGGAGTTAAAGTTGGGCAAAGAAACTGGCTTCCTGCTGCTCGGGAGTGATGGGCCAAAGGTGCACGAATCGTGGGGAGCCTCTGGACATTAGGCACTAGTAAGCAAGGCTCCTACCCATGAAACACACAGCTGAACCCAAGTGTACGCTCTGCCAGGTGCTGATTCACAGTGAGTGATGAGCTCACGGTTCCTGCAGAGCAAATCTAAAGGTCCAACTAACTAGATGCTTGTGCTTACTTCAAAAACTAAGTAACACAGCCCTACTCCTTCTCCTTTTCATGGATTCTCTCTGCCCTGCTCTTCACAATGTAGCATAAGCACCGATGCACTCAGACTCCAAGGAGAATTGTAAATTTTCTTTTCATTAATCTCATACGTAATGATACCTTAAAATCTGCCAATCTGTGGCTTACATAAATTCTTATATAATTTCTTCTCTGAAATTGCTGTTCACTGCAACGTACCTAATCGTCCATTCAAACCCCGGCCCTTCTTATTTAACCCCCTGGGCTCTGGCATTCTCGTGTAGATGTTAGACATTTTCCTCCAACGTGGTTCTGAGGGCGCAGGAGCATCATGCCCTCCCATGCCATGCTGGTGGGCAGTGTTCACTTCAGGAAGGAGAAAGCCCTGCAAGTGTATCCAGTCGGGGGGGAGGTTATTGCCTCATAAAAGCACAACAGAACTCTCTTGGCTACTATATTATTTAAGTTTAATTATAGAGCAATATTACAAATACGTGTTTATTTGAAGAAGAGATGAATAACAGTAAACTTTATAGTCTACTAGCTGTTGAAATCTGTTTGGCATTTGACTGTCTTGCCTTTTAGTTCAATATTATGGTGGTGTTTTTATGGTTGCTGAAAAAACACAGCCCAAAACAAAATGCAGAGCTACATCAAGATTATCCAAGTGCTTTTTTATTGGAGGTTATGAGCATAGCAAAAGTGATTTGCTATTGTAATTTTCATTAACAAAGAATCACAATCACTAACAACTAGTGTTTGTTCAGCCTTTACACCCTGGCACACACTGTTCCAAAATACAATAACTCCATACCACGTTCAATCAGAATGATCTGAGAAACATGCATTTCCAAGCAAGCCTGAGGAAGGATCTAGAAGCCAGAAATCCTGATTTCCCTCACTTCTGACGGCAGAGCATTTCAGTAGGATAGTTCTTCCACCTGGAAGTGGAAGGGAGAAAGATTTTTCCAATATAAGCTTTATTTCATGAAATTACTGAATTCGATCATAAAGCCAGGTTCAAAATTAAATCAGTTCACATAAGAAGCCTATGCAGAGATCAGGATTCTACACCATGCTTTTAGTTTTTAGTAAATATGTCTTATGTTTATGAGAATCTTGCTATGAGAACTAGGGGTGTGGCACTGTTAGAGGCTACCTCCTCTGAGTAGCAGGGATTTAATTAATTTTGATACTGACCAGGAACAAGAATGACACTTTTTTGTACAGGTGGCAAGTGGTAGCAGCATCGTACCTACAGAGCTTGGGGGAGTAGGGCGTTTGACCAGGCAATCCACAGAACTGCTCTGTTGGTACTGAGCTTTTATACTGGACGTACACTATGATCGTCTCAAATAATAAGTCAGAGTGTGCAGAATCTCTCCAGAGGCACCATCCAGTTAACCCATGTCGGGTGCTCTTTAAGTGGGCAGAGAATGGCCAAACCATAGAAGACCATTTGAAGTCAAGCCTACAAGTTCTGCCAGGTTGGCTCAGTTTCCATCAGAACTGGGAGAACAATGCTTCTCCTGCACTTGAAGCACGCCCTCAGGTAAACCGCCTGTGGATGATCCTTGCCCTTGGGAGTGCTTTCCTGTCTCTCTCTCCTCTCTGGACTTTATTGGAGGACTCCCATCCACTTTTCAAGCTCAGAAACAAGTGCGTGAAGATGGCTAGCACATGGAGGTGCAGGCGGTCCCCTGCCCTCAGTGCCCCCTGCATCTGATGACCCGGGAGGAATGCTGTGCTGACCTTGCTGAGGGCAGGGCGGGTGGGTCCTGCAGCCAGCAACCCCCCCGCATGCAGCCACGCTGAATGCAGTGCTGGAGCAGCCTGGGCACCCGCACGGGCACCCAGGGGGGCAAGTGCATCACCCGGAAAGCAATACGGAACACGTTGCACCATCTGGCCTGGGCAACTGCCTCGCCACAGTCCTTGGTGACACCACGCGACCAATGAGAACTGGGTCTCCAGCTAAGAGGGTCTCCAGCTCCCTGCGCAAACCCCAAGAAGCACCTCCTGTGTTTAAAATAGTAACAATGCCCGTCAGCAGTAAAAGGACTCAGGGTCTCAGCCACGGTGTCCCATGCCCTGCCCCTGGCCGTGGGCACCCTCCTGTCACCACAGAGAAGCACCTTAGGTCAAACTCTAGGGTGTTGATATTTTTTGCTGGATTAACTGTACTAATTTTTTTTTCTTCTCTAGTTTATATTTTTATCATGTTATTACTGTGGACTGGAACCTTCTGTCCTCAATGGAAGAAACTGCAGCCTCAGTGAGCTGGTGGAGGACAGCTATGAGGGAGTCCTTCAGGAAGACAAGTTTCCTTCAGAGAGCACCCTGTCTCGTACCTGGGTCCCAGGCAGCTCTGGGTGAGTCCCCAGCTCTGCTTCGGATCAGTTGCCTGATGTGCACACCTTAAGTTTCTTTCCCTTCATGTGAAATTATGCCTAGTACCCAAACTACATGATCACTGAGGAAATTAAATGAAACAATATACTTGGCACTTATAAAATGTTTAAGTGTATTTGCCTCCCTGTCCAAATTCAAAGGACATGAGTCCTGAAATAAATATTCGAGGGTGCCTTTTGGGGAGTTACAACAAGGAGCAGTTCAGTGTACCTTCCCCAAGATCCGATGAGCAGTATAGACATCTCCAGGGCGTCAGTGGGTGGGAGAGTCCTGGTGCCTCCTTGCTGGCTGCTCTCTGGGCTCAGCAGTGTACAGGGAGGATGGTTCCGTTCTGCCTTCCCTGAGCTCAGGTCATCCCTTCTCCCCAGGAGCACCCTCCTGCATGCACTTCAGGGCACCTTGGGCCTCTGTGCCTGGGAACCTGAGAGCTTCCAAGTCCTAAGCCCTAACTCTGCCCTGGCGGATGCCCGTGAGTGGCTGCTCGTCACCGAACCCACCTGCTGCAGCTGGACTTCTATGGACACACGTCCTCAGAATGCAGAGTCCTCCCTAGGAGAGGTGGGACTGTGATCCCAGAGTCCATTTACAGCAAATGACCTAAGTGCAGTTTGGAGTTAGGCAAAAAGGGACCATTTCAGAAAGCAATCAAAGAGCAAAAATGGCTGCAGGGAGGAGCTACGTTCTGCCTTCCTTCCTTAGATTGTAAGGTGCTTCCACGTCAAAGAGACCCATTCAAGTGCCCAGGTCTAACCATCTTCCAAAACATAACAGACATGATGGAGCTGAGAGGAAGGAAATGGTCAGAATCTGTCTGTGAAGGCACCTGGGCCCGGGTGCCTGCCTTGGAAGGGGCCGACAGCACAGGCAGAGAGGAGACTCAGAATGCCTGCGTGTTTCCTCGTCCTGTTTGTTTGGGGGGTGGAGAGCAGGGGAGAATGGCAACTGTGACCAAGGGATCTAATAAGCATTTGAGAATATTTTAAATGTCTGCTTGCCCCAAAATGCCATGAATAGAAGGGAAAACCGCAAGGAAGAATTAGTGTCCTCTGTCATAGGGACTCATGCCCTTCTCTGTCCTGTGACTTCTGGTGAATATGGCCTGGGAACAGAGCAAGGGCCTTAAAGATGGAAGAGGTTCTGTCTGTCCTTCAGGAGGTCTACCATAGGCAGGTGGAGAGATCCCAGAACGAAACTAAAGCCGAGCCCCCCACGCCCTCCCCACATCTCCATCAGACTGAGGATACAGCACCCAGAGCCAAATGCTGTTGAAAAGCTGAGCAGCACCAGGCCAGATCCGTCAGCGAGTCCGAGGCCTACAAATACCCTCACTCACTGAGAGACATGGATTAGTTGACTCCTTCTATGCACCAGGCGTCAAAGCTCTCCTTCCCTGGAAAAAACAAAACAACAACAACAACAACAAAGCAACAGTGACAACAAACAGAAGCCACCTAAGAAATAGCATCAAACTGTTCCTGGCCGCAGTCCCAGCTGTCAGGACCTGGCTGGTGGGTAGATAAGGGGCTGGACTCCTGCACAGGGAGCTGCATATCCACCTAGGTGCAGGGCAGTGAGCAGAGCCCGTCCATTAGAGTCAGAGCCACTGCGGGACATATAATGCCATGGAAAGGCCAGGAAATATGGCTGTGGAGGGGGACAGCAAGGCAAGTGGGTGCCCTTCAGGGTGAGCTGGACTCCACAGTGGCCTGGGGCCTCATGAGTCTGTCACACATCCTGGCTCCTGACTTTGGTGGGAGGGTGGTCTTGAGGAGACACTGGCCGCCTCTCCCCCAGACCAGGCAGGCATCTGGTCCAGAAGCCCCAGGGGTGGAGGGACCGGAAGCCGAGGGATGGCCCAGAAATGTGGAGAATGGGTTGTGGTCACCCTTCCCCTATGCCACCTGACCTTGCCTGTGGCTTAAAGCAGGCTTCCTGAAGAGACAGTCCTGAGGGCTGGGGACTGCAGCAGGTCTCACTGTAGGCTCTCAGAATCCCTTCCCTGCACCCTCATGCACATGCTCACTTCTGAAGTCCACAAAACACACTGCAGGGTGCACAGACTTCATTACGACTCCAGAGAAAAGCCATGAATCCAACCTCAGCTCTCCAATAAGTTAACTCGGCCAATAAGCATCACTTGAAATCGATTCCTAATAAGGAAATGAATAAATACTGCTTAATAGCTTTGGTAAGTATATGGATGTGGAGAAATTATGGCCCAATAAAATGACTGCTTTGCCTCCCCCGACATTTACTGCTGCAGGGAACAGTACCTGGCCGTCACACACTGCCAAAGCTCAGTCCTGATCCATGCCGGCCTCTCCCTGCACAGCCACCTCCTGATGCACAGGGACAGCTCCACTGATCACCAGCTCAGTGATCCCAAGGGGCCCTCTAGGCATCCGCGTGATCTGTAAAATGGGAGGAATGCTCGCTGAGTCACTGCAGGGTTATCAAGACTCAAGTCCTGACGGCAGCAGTAAAATGGTCTTGAAGTCTCTTTTCTGCAACGGCATACGTGCACTTTGCATGGTCACAACACTACAAGGCAGACGCTGTTTCATACTTTCTTTTTAAACCCAACATGTTTTCTTAGTGCATTGGTCATATGGAAAGCTGAGCTCACATGGGCATAGTCATTTAAGCATGGAATATAATCGGCTCCAAGTCAGTCTGCAGTTCTCTGCCTTTCTGTCCCCTCCTCCAAGACTGTTCCCTTTCCACTTCTTCTTTTAACTTAGGGGATTTTAGATCACCGCCTCATAGACAGACATGAGGTGCACTCCACTGCAGTGTCTCCTCATATGCACCTAAGATAGGTGAATCCCACTCCACCCTGCCTCCTTTCCTCCTCTCCCCTCCCCCTTCCTCCACTGGTCTCTATTTTCTGGAATCCAACACACACACACACACACACACACACACACACACACACACACTTTTTTCCCTTCATTTCTCTAGCTGCCACATAAGAGGGAAACATGTGACCCTTGACTTTCTGAGTCTGGCTTATCTCACTCACCTGACGTTCTCCAGTTCCGTCCACCTACGGCAGGTGCTGATTTCCTTCTTTCTTATGGCTGAGTACAACTCCACTGTGTGTACAGAGTGTATTTCCTTTACCCATTCACCTGGTGGCGGGCATCTGGGCTCGTCCCATAACTTAGCTGTTGGAAGTACCCTTCTATGAACATGGATGTGCCTCCGTCACCACAATATGCTGCTGATTTGGGAATTTTGCATAAATATCAAGGAGTGGGAATCATATGGTGAATCATATGGTGGCTCCAATGCATATATATCTGAAGAATCTCCATGTATTTTTGAGAGTGGTACTAATTTTTAGACCCACCAACATACTATAAGTGAACCTTTCCCCCCACATCCTTACAGCATTGTTGGGACCCACAGCCGAAGTGGCCCCAGAAAACTTCCAGCTGATTGGCTCCTCTGCGGTGATGCTCATTGGGCTGTTTCCCGCCCTTTCAGACCACGGAGCTGCTCACTGGGAGACTCTTTTGGCTCTGCAAATCTGCTTCAAGAGCGGGACCTAAGAGTTCTGGTAGAGTGTGCTCGCCGGAAGAGCCGATGGTGGCAGTTGGGCTCTGAGGGAATTCCTGGAGAGCTCGTGTGGTGCCGTGTGCATTCTAAAAATAAAGTTCGTTCCTGCTTGACAAGTGGCTCGTGAATTGTGCCCAGCCAGACTGCGGCACAGCATTTATTATTGTGTGTCTCCTTGCTGACTGCCATTCTAACTGGAGATGAAATCTCACTATCGTTTTCATTTGCATTTCTCTGATTGCTAGAGATGTTGAATATTTATTCATATATTTGTTGGTCATTTGCATGGCTTCTTTTGAGAAGTGTCTATTAATTCATGTGCCCGTTTATTGCCTGGATTATTAGGGGGTTGGTGTTAAGGGTCATCATCACTATACGTTCTGGATATCAGTCCTCTGAGGAGTGGGTGGCTCCTACCTCCCATTCTGAGAGACACTGATTAGTTAACATCTTCTATGCACCAGGGATCAAGGCTCTCTCTTCATGCTCTTAGCTGCATCCTTTGCTGTGCAGAAGAAGCCTTTAAAGTTGATGCCATCCCACTTGGTGAGTGTTGGATTTATTTCTTGCACTTCATGCATCTTGTTAAGGAAGTTGGCGACTGTGCCAATGTGTTTGAGCATCAAGCCTACATTTTTTCCAAGCAGTTTCAGTATTTCTGGTCTAACTCCTAGGTCTTTGGTCCACTTTGAGTCGATCTTTGTGCAGGGTGAGAGAGAGGATGGAGCTTGTTTCTTCCATATGTGAGGATCCCGTTTTCCCAGCGTCATTTGTTTAAAAGCCTGTCTTCTCTCCAACATGTATTTTGGCAATGCTTTCAAGTGTCAGATGAGCTTAACTATGTGGGTTTGTCTCTGTGTCTTCTAGTGCCTTCCATTGGCCTTCACGTCTATTTTGATGTCAATACCAGGCTGTCTTTGCTACAACAGCTCTGTAATAGAATTTCAGACCAGATGTTGCAATGCCTCCTGTACGCCACCTCTTGCTCAGAATCGCTTTGACTATTCTGGGTCTCTTGTTCTTCCAAATAGATCTTAAGACTGTTTTTTCTAATTCTGTGAAGACTGTAATTGGTGTTGTGATGGGGATTGCCCAGAATCTATACATTGCTTTTGGCAATATAGCCAGTGTAATGATATTAATTATGCCTATCTAAGACCAGGAGAGGCCTTTCCATCTTCTCAGGTCTTCCTTGATTTCTTTCTTTGATGCTCTATGATTTTTCATTCTAGAGATCTTTCACCTTCTTGGCCACATTTATTCCCAAGTTTTGTTTTGTTTTGTTTTTTATTGTTAATGAGATAGTTTTCCTGATTTCTTTCTCAGTAGATTTATTGTTGAAGTATAGGAAAGCTATTGATTTTTGTATTTCATCTTGTATCTTGATGCTCAGCTGAATTTATCAGCTCTAGAAGTCTGCTGATGGAACTTTTTGGGTCTTCTTAATATAGGATTGCATTTTCAATACAGAGATCATTTGGCTTTTTCTTTTCCTATTTGTATGCCTTTAATTTTCTTCTCTTGCTGATTGCTCTGGGTAGAGTTTCAAGACTCATACTGAATAGGAGTGGTGAGAGTGAACATCTTTGTCTCGTTCCTGACTTTAGAGGAACTGTTTTCAGTTTTTCTTTGTTCAGTGTGATGTTGGCCTTGGGTTTGTCATATACAGCCTTCGCAATGCTGACATAAATTCCCTTCAATCCCAGGTATCTCTCCTATTTTTAACATGAATAAGTGCTGGGTTTGGTCAAAGTTTTTCTGCCACTATTGAAATGATCATGTGATTCTTTTCCTTAACTGTATTTAGATGGTGAATTACACTTATTGATTTGTGTATGTTGAACCAAACTTGCATCCCTGGGATGAAACTCAATTGATCACGGTGTATTATCTTCTTGATGTATTTTTGAATATAAATTGCTAATACATTCTTAAGGATTTTTGCATCTATGTTCATCAGGAATATACATCTTACATTTTCTGTCTGGATATGTGTTTATTGGACTTTGGCATCATGGACACTGGCTTCAGAGAATGAATTTGGCAGTCAGTGTTCTCTCCTTTTCTATTTTATGGAGTAAATTGAGGATTAGTTCTTTTTTAAACGTCTGGTAGAATTCAGCCTAGAATCCATCCAATCTTGATCTTTTCTTTGTTGGAAGACTTTTAATTGTTGCTTCAATCTTGGTGCTTGATATTGGTCGGTTTAGGTTTTATACATTCTTATTGTTCAATTTGTACACATTATAAGTGTCTAGAGACTTGTCAATGTCTTCTAGATTCTCTAGTTTATTGGAGTATCAATTTTTAAAATAGTTCCTAATAGCCTACTGAATTTCAGAATTGTCTGTTGTAGTATCTCTTTTTTCATCTCTAATTTTGTTGGTTTGGATATCCCCTCTCCTCTGGTTAGTCTGGCTAGGGTTCATCGAGTCTCATGTATCTTTCCAAAGAACAACTCTGTTGCATTTATCCTTTGTATTTTTTTTTTTTTATTTCCAATTTCATTAATTTTGTCTCTGATCTAAATTAGCATCTGTCTTCTACTGATTTGAAATCAGTTTGCTTTTCTTTTTCTAGGTCTTCAGGTGTAATATCAGATTATTTATTTGGTATCTGATTTTTTTAATATAGGAACTCAGTGCTATAAACTGCCTTCATACTGCCCCCAAGGACTTTGATATGTTGTATTTCTGTTCTCATTTGTTTCTAAGAACTTTTTAAATTTTCTCCTTTGATTTCTTTTGTGGCCCATTTCTCATTCTGAAATGCGTAATTTAATCTCTAGGTGTTAAAATGTTTTCTGTTTTTTATCCTGTCAATGATTTCTCATTTCATCCAATTATGACCTGATAGAATTCAAGGGATTATGACTATTTTTCTAGATTTACTAAGATCACTTTGTGACCTAAAATATGGTCTATTTTAGAGAAGGTTCCATGTGCTGCTGAGAAGCAAGTGAATTCAGTTGTAGATGATGAAATACTTTCTAGACCTCCAATAGTTCCATTTGATTGACAGTACTTCTTAGTTCCCAAGAGTCTTTACTTACTTAATGTCTGGAATCCTACCTAGTGTTGAGAGGGGTGGGTTGAAGTTACCCAAGATTATTGTACTGAGGTCTATCTGATTGTTTATATTGAAAAGGGTTTGTTTTGTGTATGTAGATTAACCACTGTTTGGGGAATAAATAATTAAAATCAATATATTCTCTCTTAACCAGTATGAAGTGACCTTCTTTGTTTCTTCTGATTAATTCTGGCTTGAAGTCTACTTTGTCTGATATGGAAAAAGATACCCCAGCATGCTTTTGGTTCCCATTTTTGTGGTATATCTTTTTTCATCCTTTGACCTTGGTTAAGTCTACAGCAGTCTTCATCTGTAAGGTGAGTCTCTTATAAATGACATATGGCTGGGCCTTGTTTTTAATTCAATCTACCAATCTGTGTTTTTTGATTGGAGAATTTAAACATTTGCATTTAATGTTATTTAGAGAGATGATTTTCATTTCCTGCCATTTTGATTTATTTCTAATGCTTATTTCAGACTTAATTCTCCTTTAATAGATTATTCTTCGAGTGAGATTCATCTTTATGCTGGCTTGCATTTTGTTTTTCATTTCTTCTGCATTAAATATTTTATTTATTATGGTTTGTAGTATAAACTTAGTGGTTATGCATTCTTTTAGTTTCTGCTTATCATGGAAGATTTTTAGTTCATCTTCAATTTTGAAAGACAGTTTTGCTGGATGTAGTAATCCTGGTTGCACCCATTTCCTATCAGGGCTTGGTACATATTACTCCAAGCCCTCCTGGCTTTTAGGATCTTGATTGAGAAATCAGTTGAAATCTGCATTGGCTTACCTCTAAATGTGACCTATTCTTCTCTTGAAGCTTTTAGAATTCTATCCTTATTTGTATATTAGGCATTTTTATTATAATGTGTCTTGGAGAGGGCTTTTTTTTTGATCATAAATATTTGGGGCATCTTGTATTTGAATTTTTATCTCATTCCTAAGTATTGGAAATTTTTCTGATATTATTTCATTGAAAAGACTGTGTGTTCCTTTAGTTTGTATATTAGAGCCTTCTACACCAATAATTCTTAGATTTGGTTTTTTAATGTTATCCCAGATTTCTTGAATATTCATGATCTCTTAGCATCTCTTTCATATTGTTGACTTTATTTTCAAGATCTTGTACTTTGTGTTCAGCGCCTGAAAATCTGTCTTCAAAATGGTCTTATCTGCAAGTGATGATTTCCATTGACTGTTTTATTTGGTTTACTGAGTTTTTCATTTCCAGGAGTTCTGTTCAGTTCTTTTTCATAATTTCTCTCTATATTGAAATGATCTTTCATTTTCTGTATTTTCTAAGCTCATCCCTTACATTTTCTTTCAGTTCATTGAACATTTTCAACTATGACCTTTCTAAATTTTCTCTCCCACATTTCCTCCAATGTCATGTCCATGGGATCAGTTGTTGAAGTGTTTTGGGTGGTTTGAAGGATCTATTTTCCTGCTTTTTCATACTGCTTATATGTGTACCCATCTACTGGGGTGATTAGTGCTTCTACTTTTATGCAAGGGACTATATAGTGGACTCCTTTATCTTAAGAGACTTGGTCTGGTGATATCCACGTCTTGAGACTTTCACTCAATATGTCTCCTCTGCTGTTCCCGAATCAGCACTACTCTGAGAGAAGATATTGAATCCCACTTACTGTAGACACTTCAGAGCAGAGCCTTGTACTAATCAGCTCTAGGGGAAAACATGTTGATAATGCTCTCCACAAGTCCTTTATCCCAGGTGTAAAGTTGTAACAATGTCCTGAAATAAGTTGAAAAATTAGTTAATAATGATAGTAGAATTACTATTACATTGTATAGAAAAGTGGAGGAGATGAAAATTGGGTAAAAGAAGAAAAGATCAAAAATAAAAATATAGACCAAACTAAAAAGAAGAAAAAGGTGGATGTGGGGAAAATTTGAGGCAGTAACAGGTAATGCTAAGAGGAAAAGAGGGGCTGAGGAGCCAGTGTAAACCTAAGCTAGGAAAACAGAGGTAGAATAATTCCAATTAATGCTTTAAAACATTACAAGAAACACAGTTTTATGGGATGAAGGCATAATATTGAATACTAGGGGAACAACTATGGAGTTAAAGTAAGACACATGTACACATGGTCAGAATTGATGTGTGAGAAGCTATTTACAGTAATCCTTGCCCAGGTGGAAAATTCCTGAGTCTTCCTGGTTTGAATCTCATCAGGATTGGGGTCTTTAGAGGGCATGCAATACTCTTCTTGTATCCTGCCAGCATGCTGGGGCACAGGGCTACTTCCCAGCCATTCCTGTTCATCAGCCGGGGCCCTAAGGCTGCCAGCTCAGAGGGTGCTGTGCTGCACCTCCTGTCTGCCTCTTCTGGTGCTGGAGCATGGGTACCGGGCTCGGGGAGGTTGTTTAATTTTTTAAAATTTTTTATTAGTTCTAATCAGTTATACATGACAGCAGAAAGCTTTTCAATTCATTGTACACAAACGGAGCACAACTTTTAATTTCTCTGGTTGTACACAATGTAAAGTCCCACCAGATGTGCAGTCATACATGCACTTAGGGTAATGATGTCCATCTCACTTCACCATCTTTCCTACCCCCATGCCCCCTCCCTCCCCACCCTCCTCTTGGCCCAATCAAAGTTGCTTCATTCTCCCCCCACACACCCCATTATGGATCTGCATCCCCTTATCAGCAAGAACATTCAGCCTTTAATTTTGGGGGGATTGGCTTACTTCACTTAGCATGATATTCTCCAGCTCCATCCATTTACCTGCAAATGCCATAATTTTATTCTGTCTTAATGCTGAGTAATATTCCATTGCGTATATGTATCACAGTTTCTTTATCCGTTCATCTATTGAAGGGCATCTAGGTTGGTTCCACAGTTTAGCTACTGTGAACTGAGCTGCTATGAACATTGATGTGGCTGTGTCCCTGTAGTAGGATGATTTTAAGTCCTTTGGGTATAAACCCAGGAATGGGATAGCTGGGTCAAATGGTGGTTCCATTCCAAGTTTTCTGAGTAATCTCCATACTGCTTTCCAGATTGGTTGCACCACTTTGCAGTCCCACCAGCAATGAATGAGTGTGCCTTTTCCCCACATCCTTGTCAGGCCAGTTATTCTGACTACTGAGGGACGCTGGGCACCTGCTCCCCTCCACGGGGTCTGCTCTACAGTGTCACAGCACCTGGTGGCTGTCTGCATCTGAGCGCACACTTCCTTGGCCATGAATTGCGGGCGCCCACTCCTGACTTTGCCTGATCTCCCAGGGAGGCCATGTGAGCTCTGGGTCAGGACCAGCCTCCCGGGGAGTGACCAGCACTTGGCCTGCTCCAACCCACTCCCCTGTCCACAATGAGGGGAGGGGGCTTCAGCAGCTCTCAGCTCCAGCAGGCCTCTGCGAGTTCCTTCTAGTCTGCTATTGAGACCCCCCATTCAGAGGCGTTCCCTCTTGGTTTATTTGTCACTATCTGAAGGTGAGGAGGAGCTTACTGATTCATTTCTTCCAGGTGGCTGACCAGCGTGGACTCCACAAAGTGGCCGCCCGCAGGGCTTTCAGTCCTCAAGGCAGGTTAAGCTGACTCTGTGGCTCCCACTCTGTGGCTCCCACTGGGCTCTGACCTGCTCTGCTTTTCCTCCGGCTGCCATTAAGAAAGTGAGCTGAGGGCTCCTGCTCTCCTCTTCCTCTCCTTGTCAGCTTCAAAGCCAAGGAGCTCTGTCTTTATTTTCTGCTTCAGTAACCAAACTCCAAGTCCCTTTGGCTTAGTCAGCTCTTTTGCTGCTGTGACCGAAAGACCTGACAAGAACAATTTTAGAGGAGAAAAGGTTTATTTTGGGGCTCACAGTTTCCGAGGTCTCAGTCCATAGATAGCCGGCTCCATTCCTCGGGGCTCAAGGTGAGGCTGAACATCATGCAGAAGAGTGTGGCAGAGGGAAGTGGCTCACATGAGGGTCAGGAAGCAGAGAGAGGTCTGCACTCACCAGATACAAAATATATATATACCGCAAAGCCACACCCCCAATGCCCACCTCCTCCAGCCACACCCCACTTGGCTTCAGTTACCCCAGTTAATTCCATCAGGTGATTGATTCATTGATTGGATTAAGGCTTTCATGGCCTGGTCTCTTCACCTCTTAGCCCTCCTGCACTGTCTCACACATGAGCTTCTAGGGGACACCTCGCATCTAAACCCTAACCCTCCAGGCCTCAGACTGTCCAGTTCAGCGTGCTCTCTGTCACCCACTCTCGGCCGGATGTTCTCCCATTGCTTCCTCTCTGGGCAGTGGAGGGTTGGGAGACCAGGATTGCTGCCTAGATCCTCTCTGCCATCTTCTCCTCTCATTCTTTTTCTCTTCTTTCTGCAGTTTCCCTGCACTTACCAAGGAGGTGCTCAATGCATCTTCACTGAAGGAATCGGCACTGAATGTTTAACTCTAGAGATCATTGTTTAAAATAAAATATCATGTTTTCCAAAAGACTCACTCTCTTTTCAAATAGCTTAATAATAATTTTTTTAAGTTCTCACATAAACAATTGTTAATGATAAAAAGGGTTCATCCGCATCATCCCAGTGGCTTAGCGTTCAGGGAGAATGCTTGGGTCTCAAGAGTAGGACCGATAACTTACTTATCTTAACTAACATAAACTAGATACAGCAGTCGACCAATAAGGAATCTCCACACTTAATGGCTCGCTGGCGTTACTTCACAATCCACTCCCTCTGGCAAAATGCCGGGCGCCATCTTGACTTGTTTACAGACCCTAACACAGAGGAGGTGTTCAGGTGGCAGGTGACGCTGCACCTTGGGAGAAGCGGCTTCCTAGGCAGGCCCTCAGCTCTGTGCAGAGTGCGCGTCATGAAGTCACTGGCTAGGGAGGTCGCAGCCTGAGGGGCCGCCCATGTGGTGGACCAGCCAGGAGAGAGCAGGCCCTGGGAAGGTCCATCTCTGATGGGAGGGTCCTGAAGGCATGGCCCTGGGAGAGGAGTCCCAGCAGGCAGACTGCGTGAGTCCCCGAAGGAAAGGACGAGTAAGGCGGACCGCCTGCTGGCTGGAAATGACCATTCACAGGTGCCTGGATCAAAAACAATGCCTACAGAGCCCAAAACAGAGCTGAGAAGAGCAAGGTCACCTAGAACTAAGGTACAGGGCACGTCCAAGGGGGTTCTGAGTGAGAAACTTCAGCCACAAAGGCACATGACCTCAAATTGTGCCAGCCGGACCAGTGGCACAATTTGAGGACATGCCACCCAAGTACTGCAGTGAGGATTCCAGCCCAGGGCTGGGCCCGACCCAGGTCCCTCACGCAGGGCCCTGAAGTTCTTCTATAAGGCAAGAGGAGGGATGCCAGCCAGCGATGGGCAGGGAGTCCAGAGAGGGCTACAGCCAGGTCCCAGGTGGGCAGACATTAGGGTACACCTACACAAGTGGGATGGTGAGGACCCAGAGCGCCAAGAGCATGCCAGACACGGCCTCTCAACGCACTTGACACTCATCTTAAGGACTTGCTCCTTCTTTTCTAGGCTTACAAATGGTGTGGCAACGTTGCTTATCTACATATCCCAAAGCATTAATAAGAGCTATTATTAATCACCTTTACTCTTAGTTGTGATAGGGTTTCACACTTGGTATCCTAAATTGTATGAAAAGTGTGAAAGGTCAACCAGAAAGTCCAGGGGTTGTTCTTGTTATGTATGTATGTATGTGTGTATGTGTGTGTATGTATGCATGTGTGTGTGTCAACGTTTGTGTGTGTGCGTGTGTGTGTGCACCTGTGTCTGCAGGACTGTGTGGGCACAGGCTTATGTGTATATATGCAGATGCATACCCTGATCAGTCTAGTGAGGTTGGCGGGCTCCATGCACGCTGTTGTGACCTAGAAGAGTTACACGAGTATCTGGATGTTGGTGATTGACAGAGACACTCTGAACCCATGACAATTGATTCCGAAGCCCAGGTTCTAATTCCAAGAAGCAGCTAGGAGTAACGTGCAGCTATGCAATGCAGGGTTAAGTGGAGAGTGTAGGCCAGGTCCACACTCAGAATAAAACTGGGGACCCTCAGACCAGGCTAATGGCTGCCCTTGGATGAGGAAGCCCCAAAAGGCAGCAAGCCCTGATCTGGAACGGGGTGACACTGCTGTGGCACTTAGAGGCCTCCACATGTCCACACTCACGTGATCCATGAATCACACATAATGTGTTCCATTGCAGACCTTTCAGGTTAATGCTCTCATGCTTTTAACAAGTCTAAAGTGCGGGAATCCCTGGAGGAAGGAAGAAGTAACTGCATGTGGTAATGCTCATGCATGCACCCCATCCGGCAAACCAAGAGAACATTCTCTGTTACACTTTCAGTGAGTATGATTGACAGACAAAAACCGCGCGGCTGCACATCTGAAGGAGTAAGATGGACGGCCTGTCGTAGACACTGCAGTGTTCCTCTGGTGGTGGCTGATCGGGGAGGTGCGTGCTGGGCAAACACCTGAGCGCACTTACACAAACCAGGACAGAGCGCTCTCCAGCCCATGAGGCCACTCTCATGGACATGGTCCACATTCGAACAAAAGGTCACATGGTCCACCACTGTGCCTTGAGAAATCATCACCAAAATCACGTTAACTAAAGCACCTAGCACCTCCAACAGCTAACTTTCTCCCCAAAGTTTGAAAGGAAACTTGTTCAAGCATTACTGAGGTAATCAAGAACTAATTTTAAATGATTTTTAAAAATAGATCAAATTCAGAATTAAGTAAAAATCTACAACAGATAAATTTGACTGTAATGGAAGATGAGTAATACTGATAATTAAGCTACATTTGAATGCCATTTTTTCTTTCAAATGTGTTTATTTAAAAAAAATATTTTACTGCATTATAGTTATGCATAATAGCAGGGTTCATGTTTTCTCTTTTTAAAATTTTTTTATTTGTTCTAATTACTTATACATGACAGTAGAATGCATTTTGACACATCGTGCATAAATGGAAAATATTCTTCTGTTTGTACATGATGTAGAGTTAAAAAGGTCGTGTAGTCATATATGCACATAGGGTAATAATATCTGATTAATTCTGCTATCATTCCTACCCCCAAGCCCCCTCCCCTCAGTTCACTCCCCTCTGTTTAATCCAAATACCTACCGTTATATCTGCCCCCCACCGCTTATTGTGAATTAGCATCTGCATATCAGAGAAAACATTTGGCGGGATTCATGCATGTTGTTGTGACCTAGAAAAGTTGTGCCTTGAGAAATCATCACCAAAATCAAGTTAACTAAGGCATCCAGCACCTCCAACACCTACCTTTCTTCCCAAAGTTTGAAAGGAAACTTGACATTGGTAATTGACAGAGATACTCTGAACCCATGACAATTGATTCCGAAGCGCATGTTCTAATTCCAAGAAGCAGCTAGGAGTAATGTGCATCTATGCAATGCAGGGTTAAATGGAGAGTGTAGGCCAGATCTTCACTCTTGGTTCTTTGGGATTGGTTTATTTCCCTTTGCATAATATTCTCCAATTCCATCCATTTACTGGCAAATGCCATAATTTTATTCTTCTTTAAAACTGAGTAATATTCCATTGTATGTATGTATATGTATATATATCACAATTTATTTATACATTCATCTGTTGAAGGACACCTAGGTAGGTTCCATAGTTCAGCTATTGTGAATTGAGCTGCTATAAACATTGATGTGGCTGTGTCACTGTAGTGTGCTGATTTTAAATTCTTTGAGACCGAGGAGTGGGATAACTAGGTCAAATGGTGGTCCATTCCAGGTTTTATGAAGAATCTCCATACTGCTTTTTCCAGAGTGGTTGCACCAATTTGCAGTCCCACCAGTAATGTATGAGTGTGCCTTTTTCCCCACATCCTCGCCAACATTTATTGTTGCTTGTAATCTTGATGATTGCCATTTTGACTAGAGTGAGATAGAATCTCAGTGTAGTTTTGATTTGCATTTTTCTAATTGCTAGAGGTGTTGAACATTTTTTCATATATTTGTTGATCAGTTATATTTCTTCCATGAAGTGTCTGTTCCATTCTTAGCCCATTTTTTGATTAATTTGTTTATGTATAATATAAATACATATATGTATGTATAATGTTATATATATATATATATATATTAGATCTACAGAATTTATTCATGGGACAAATGACAGCCTGTACATATCGACCAAGTTCCCTCACTTCCCCTACTTCCCAGCACCTGGTAACTACCATTCATCTCTGTTTCATGCATGTGACGTTTTTAGATTGCACACATAGTGAGATCATACAGTATGTTACTTTCCTGTGTCTGGCTCACTTCACTTAACATAACGATGTTCAGGTTCATTGGTTGTTCAGCAGCATGTTGCTTGATTTCCACATAATATGAATCTTCAAGTTATTTTTTTTTACCATTACTGATTTTTAGTTTCATATCAATGAACCAGAAAGGATACTTTATATGACTTAAAAATCCTTTAACTTATTAAAATTTGTTTTGTGGTGGTCAGCCCCTTTCCCCAGCTACCCCTCTCATTGCCCAGTGATGGTGGGCGGGGATGGTGGCTATGCGTGGGCTCAGAAGCATGGACTTCCACTCACAAGGATGAGTTGGCTACAGCCACTGCTGAGCTCCCAATTTGCCAACAGCAGAGACTGACACTAAGCCCCTGATATGGCATCATTCCCCCGAGAGATCGGCCAGCAGCCTGGTGTCAGGTGGATTGTATTGGACCACTTCCATCATGGAGGGAGCGGCAGTCTGTCCTTACGGGAATAGACCCTTGTTCTGGATATGGATTTCCCTTCCCTGCCCGTAGTACTTCAGCCAAAACCACCATCCGCGGACTTAAAGGAAGCCTCATCCATCATCACGGTATTCTGCACAGCATCGCTTCAGACCAAGGAGCTCACCTCATAGCCAACGAAGTGAGGCAATGAGCTCCTGCTCACGGGACTCGCTGGCCTCACCACGTCCCCCACCACCTAAAGCAGCTGGTTTGACAGAGTGATGAGGTGGACTCCTGAAGATGAGAGCTTGATTCTTCTTGAACGGGTTCTTGATTGCTGCTGTGATCGTCTGAGGATATCAGACTCCAGCTTCCTCACTATTCCAAAGCAGACTCTGCAGTGATTCCCTGGAAGCTTTGGTCTCAGACTCGGGTAGCACTGTTGAACCCTCCTGTTCTGGGGCTTCAGCTGTGGACTCTGCCGCTACTGGTTCTTGCAGCTCTCCAGCCTGCAGATGGACATTGTGGACTATCCAGTTTCTTGTCGCATAAACCAACCCAATAAATCCCCTTTATATAATTATACTTCCTGTTGATTCTGATCTTCTAGAAAACCCTGAATAATACAGTAGTCAAAGATATAGTCTACTCTAGAGAATAGTTCATATGCACTTGAAAAAAATGTATTCCGCTTCCTCCTTCCCTTCAAGATTTCTGCTGAGAAATTTACTGATAGTCCTTAAAACATTCCTTTGTATGTGATAATTCTTCTTCTTTTTCTGCTTTCAAAATTCTCTGTTGTTGATCTTAGAAATTTTTATTATACTGGGTCTCAGAGCAATCCTTAGATTGATCTTGATTGGGATTTTTTGAGCTTCATAAATCTGGATGTCCACATATTTCCTAATATTTGGAAAGTTTCCAGTCATTATTTACTTAAATTAGCTTTCTGCTTCTTTCATTGTATCTTCTCCTTCTGTGGCTTCCATAATGAATATATTTTTTAAATGGTGTCCCACAGGCCTCATATGCTTTCTTTATTCTCTTTCTGTTTGTTGTTGTCATTCCTCTAGCTGACTAATTCCAGTCAGTCAAGTTCATTGATTCTTTCTTCTACAAGATGAAAACCACTATTACAGCTTTCTATTGCATTTTTCAACTCTGCCATTATATTTTCCAGGTTTGGAATTTCTGTTTAGTCTCTTTATGGTTTCTATGTCTTTGCTAAACTTTGTTTCATTCATGCATTATTTGCCTGATTTCATTTAATTGTGTACCTATATTCTATTGAATTTCATTGCACTTTTTTCAGATAACTGTTTGGAACACTTTGGCAATTCTAAGATACTCATTTATTCGGAGACAGCTATTGAAGCTGTATTAATGTATGTTGGTGCTGCCATGTTGATGTGATTGCTTGTTTTAATCCATGAAGTCTTTCACTGGTGTCTATGGATTTGAAAGAGCAAACACCTCTTTCATTTTTACAGAGTGGTTTCAACAGATAAAGGCTTTATTCTGTTGTATGGGGATCAATCCTATCGAACAGCTGACAGGACTTCCTTCAGGGTTGATATTATGTAGGGTAGGTTCCAGGTCTTGTGGCTGCAGCTGGGTCTGATTTGGAGTCTGCAGATCAAGGCCTGTTACTAGGAGTTTGTGCTGGCCTGAACCTCTTGGTTCCCTGAGGGTGCAGAATTGCCTCCAGGGCCATTGTGAACAAGGTAGCATGGAAAACAGTCTTCTTCAAAGTCTTCAGTTGGATCTACAGATAGAAAGCCAGTTATCAGGAGCAGGGCTAGGTATGGCTCCTAGTAGCCACAGGGTGGCTCCCTCTGGGCCACGGGGTGAGTCCCTGGATGGGTTGGACTGGCTAGAGACTAAGAGAGGTTGGGACTAAGTCATAGGGCCACTTTGGGATCTATAGTTGGACCAAGGTCAATGGGCCTGCCTCTGAAGACACAGATGGAGAAGTCTATGGCTAAGGGGAACTGAAGCCTGTTGGATGCCATTGCAAGACTCACAGTCATACCAAAGTCAGCAGGCCTGACTCCAGAGGCATGGACAGGCGTGTGTCTGACAGGGTCCTTGGACAGGACCGCTCTAACGCCATCAACGAGATGGCTTGGAATCATGTCACCGGTCACTTCAGGGGCCACAACAAGGAACAGTCAGTGAACCTAGTACTTGAGGCACAGTGTGTGTGACATTCTTGGTCCTTTGTGAGATGCTGCTACTGGTGGGACCAAAGCCAAAGGAGGCTCTGAGTTCACAGAGGTACGGGACAGTTTCCGGGTATCCATGCAGAGTCACAGTTAGGGTAGGGACCTGCCTTCTCTATTGACCCCTCCTTGATCTTAGATTCCACCAGATCTTCACAACTTCCTACCTTAGTTGTAAAACTCCTGCAGTTTTTTCATGAATGACTGCCAAATTATGGTTGCTGTGGAGTATCACCTATTCTATCTTGCTGATGTCACTTCCCTCAGGGAATATTTTTAATATTGAAAGAGTTGCTATACAATAAAGAAAATAATATGATCATAAAATGCAAAACACCCCTGCATGTTAATAGAAAATCCTCATACATATATGCAAATAATCATATAGTAAACGTGAAAAATTGAGCCTCACTAAATGATCAGAAGAGAAAAAAATGCAATATCACTTTTCATTTTGCACATTGGAATTATGAGTTGCTTTTGTTTCTCTATCTATTTCTGTAGGTTTCAAAGTTTCTACAGTGTCAATATTATTATTGCTGCTATCATTAGGAAAAACAATGGTGTCACTTTAGGAAAGCACTGTGGAACAGGTAGCATTTCAGGAACCTCAGGACAGACACAGTGAAATGTTCTTGAACTCCAGAACTTCTCTGCACAGCAATAGCAGACTGTTCTTGAGCTCCAGGACTGACGTCAGAACAGCTTCTGCACAGACACAGGGAGCCATGGGGGTTCTAGAGGTACCCGCGGAGGTTCACCTGCACCGTCAGCACCTTCAGCACCGCTTTCCACCTTCTTTCTTTGAAATTCCTAAAACAACCAAGATCAGAGCCAGGGTCATGGAAACCAGAAGCGTTCTGGCTACCTGGTTGGCCTGCTGTTTCCCTGGCACTCGGCCAGGCGCCTAGGCCAGGCTCAAGCAGGGTTTCCTGCCTTCACCCAGAATTTCCAGGCTCGTTTGAATGGAATTCAGGATGTTTCAGCATTTTACTTAAAAAGTAATTTGACACAACTAAAAGAATTCTGAAGCCTGCTTTCAGGGAAAAATGAGAGAGAAAAGAGAGAGAGAGAGAGAGAGAGAGAGAGAGATCCTTCAAATTCTGGATGTAGCCCAAATCACTACCCTCCCACCCACCTGAAGCAGGTCGACCCATGCTCCCTTTGCAGCTGGTGCCAGTGTCAAGCTCTGAGTGTGCTCCTGGAAGGCTTCTGGACCACCACTGTGTCTTACAGAGGATCACTTGGCGAGGCACTGAGACTGTTCCAACCCAGGCAAAATTGTAAAAGTCAGCACGCTTCCTTGGGTGTGTGACTCACTGGCCCTGGCACACACGGATTTCCTGAAACATTCAGCATGGACAGTGGCTTACCCATGTTTAAATGCACCTTAATTTAAATTCCTAGGTGGACGGAAACACGTGTAGAACTGCATTTAGAGCTGTTAAAACATCTAGTTGATTTGCAACCACTGGTTCCTATTTGTATGCCGTTTTGTGCCAGGTCTGAGACCCCCTCCCCACCCAGCATTACCACACAGCGTGAGCAAGGGCTCTCCCAGGCACAGGGCCAGGTGTGGAAACCCTGACTCCCTCTCAGGGCCAGGAGTCTGCTCCCTAACTGAGGCACCCAGTGGCCCAGCCAGGGGACTCTTCCTCTGTACCCCAGAAAGCACCACTAGGAATCGATATCAACCCCAGGAACATAAGACAAACACACAGGTCAGAAGTGCACCACAAACCATCTGAAATTCAAATTGTCATTGGAACCACAGCCTATAACAGTAGATAAGGAACTGCATGCAGGTGACCACCTTTAAAAGTAAAATATTTTAAAAGGATTCAATGACTCTGAACATAATAGTCAAAATGCCCAGAGTACAATAAAAGTTGACACACCCAACATACTAAGAAACAGAAAGTCACAAGTTGACTGAGAAAAGTCAAATAGATTGATGCTAACACCTGGGTAAATTAGGTACTCAAATCATCCATCAAGGATTTTAAAGCAACCATAACAAAAACTTCAAATGGGGTGGAGATGAGTCCAGTGATGGAGCACTTGCCTGGCATGCATGAGGCCCGGGGTTACATGCCCAACACCTCAGGAAAGGAAGAAGGGAAAGAAAAACTTCAATACACAATTATAACAGCTCTTAAAACAAATGAAAAGAGGAACATCTCAGGAAAAAAAATAGAACTCTTCAAGGGAAAAAAACTAAGAGGACTGAAAATCCAATAATGGAAATTTCCAAACTAGTGGAGTGGTCAGAGGTAGGGCAGAGAAGAATGGAATCAGGGAAAAGAATAACAGATTCACAAACACCCCAGCTGACCTCAAAGAGAAGCAGAGCAGCCCCTCCAAAACAAATGAACAGAAACCAGTGGCTGCACCCACAATAAAGGACTCAACATTTGTATCACACCTTCCTGGAAAGTGAGGGGGGGGATTGTGGACTGAAAGAATATTCAAGCAAATGATGGGAAAAACTCCCCAAATTTGATGCATCCCTTAAACACAGATCTTCAAGAAACTGAATGAAACCCAAGTGTGAGAACCCCAGAGAAGCCCACAAGAAGGTTCAGCATGACTAAATTGCTGAAAACCAAGAACAATGGGCAACTCTGGAAGACAGAGAGATAACATGATATTCTTCAAGCACCACAAGGACAGAACTATAAACCCATAAAACTGTCCTTCAGGGAGGAATAAGAAATAAAAATATTCTCAGACAAAGGGGAAGAAAGGATGTCTGACTAGTAGATCAACCTTCAAAGCACAGGTAAACTTAATCCTGCAATCAGAGAGAAAGTGGACAAAAGAAGGAAATTGGAGGAGGAAGGAAGGAAGGAAGGAAGGAAGGAAGGAAGGAAGGAAGGAAGAGAGAGAGCGAGCAGATGCATTAGAACATATGACAGACTATATTTTCCCTCAAAGTTTTTAAAGTAATATGTGATGGTTAAAACAAAAACTGTGATACAATCTGACACAGAAGAAAATGATACTAAAATGTGATGAAGGAAAAGTGACCCAAGTCACAGTAAGGTGTCTACCCTCAGACAAAGTGATAAAATTTAATACCATAGACTATGATGAGTCATGTGTGTGTATTCCAACATCCAAAGCAACCATCAAAAAACTATATAGACAGAAACACTCAAAGCACTGCATATAAATCAAGCTGGGATCCCAGAAACTGTTGGAGTAATCCACTGGGAAGCAAGAAAATAGGAAGACAGTGGGGAGGAAACATAAAATATGTAAAAAAAAAAAAAGCATACCTAAGGCCTATCATCTTAACAATTATTTTAAGTATAAATAGTCTAAACACACTAAGCAAAAGGCAGAGATTGACACTTGACTCAGTGGATACAAAACAGGCCCCAAACATATGCTACTTGAAATCCATTTCAAACTCAAACATAAATTCACAGTAACAGAATATAAAAAGACATAAAGTTTAGACATTTATCCACAAAGAGTAAAAATAACTACATTAATATCAGATAAAATTCAGAGCAAAGAAATTATAGAGATAAAGAGGGACAATACATGTTTTCTCTAATACGCGGATGTTAATTCACAATAAGGCGGGAGCACTAGGGAAGAATAGTGTTGCCTTAGATTAGGTAGAAAGAAGTGATGGAAGGGGAGGGGTAGGGATGTGGGGATAAGAAAATAGTAGAATGAAACAGACATTATTACAGATGTATATATGTGACTGCATGACCAATATGATTCTGCAACATGCACACTCAGAAAAATGAAATTATATCCCATCTATGTATGATATATCAAAGTGCATAAATGCATTCTACTGTCAGGTATAACTAATTCAAACAAATAACTTTTTTTAAAAAAAGGGACAATACAAAAATGATAAAGTTATCTATCCACCAGGAAGACATAATTATCCTACATATGTATATACCAAGCAGTAGAATCTCAAAATTCATTTAATAAAACCTGGTAGGGCTAAAAGGAGAAACAGACAAAGTCTCAGTTTAGCTTGGGACTTCCACACCACATTACATGCAAATTATAATGAAAATCAGTGTGGACATATGTCTAAGTGACAATCAACAGATGAGCACATACCAAACACTACCCAACAGCAGAATACACTGAAAATAAACCTTTTGTTTTGTTTTGTGTGGTGTTGTTTTGAAGCACTCATGGAATAGTTATCAAGAGAAAATAACATACACTAATGTGGTGGCCATAAAACAAACCTTAACAAATTGAAATAGTAAATAATATATTCTCTGAATATTTGGAATCCATTCATAATTTTAAAAACTCTTTAAAACCAGGAATACAGGGGAAATTACTCAACCTGATAAATAACATCTTCACAAAATCTACATTCAACACCATACTTAGTGGCAAAAACTCAATTATGGACCCTGAGATTAAGAACATGGCCAGGATGTTCATTCACTCACTACTCATACTCAGCATGCTGCTAGAAATCCTAGCAACTGCAATAAGACAAGAAAACAAAGTAAATAAAAATCACAGGAGTTAGAATTAATTACCCAACCTCCTCCTATTTGCAGATTAAAAGATTTTCTTCATAGACAATCTCAAAGAATCTACAAGAAAACTCCTAGAATGAAAGGCCAGTTTAGTCAGTTTGCAGGGTATGGTATCAACACAGAAAAGTCAACCACATTTTGAAATATTAATAATGAACAAATAGAAATAAAAATTTAGAACTATCATTTGCAATATCTTTAAATCCAAGGACAATGAAAGATGCAAACTTAACTTATTTTATAGATATAAACTTAACAAAATTTGCATAGGATTCATAGGCTGGAAAGTTTAAAACACACATGGAAGAAATGAAAGAACCAAGCACATGTAGTATAAGATTCAGTCCAGCAAGATGTCAGTTCTCCCCAAGCTGATCCATAATTTTCATGCAATTTCTATCAAGATCCCAGCCAGGCCTTCTAGAAACAAAGACAAGTTCATTCTAAAATTTATATGGAGAAAGCACAAGCTCTAGAAGGGCTGAAATAATCTTGAAAAAATAATAAGGTGGGAGGAATCACTTGGCCCATATGAAGTGTTACTCTGTCGCTACAGAATCATGGCAGTGTGGTGTTTACAAGGGACAGAAACACAAATTGGTGGAATCAAATACAGAACACACAAGTAAAGGCACATAAATAGGCCCAGGGGTTTAACAGAGGTGCCAAAACATTTTACGGGAAGAAGGATGGTATTTATAGCATTGTCAACAAATTGTGTTAAGACAATTGGCTATCCATAGGCAAATAATTAAACCTCAGTCTACACCTTATGCAAAAATACACTCTCTCAAGATGAATCACAAACTTAAAACATGAAACTCTAACTAGTTTAGAAAGTGAGGTGGAAATGTTCAGGATTTAGGGCTAGGCAAAGGGTTCTTAGACTTAACACCAAAAGCATAATCCATTATAGGAAAAATAGACAAATGAACTTCAGGAAAATGTTCTAGATTTTGCTTGGTGAAAGAGCTTCTTAAGAGAATGAGAAGACAACCTACGAGAATAAATGTTTACAAACCACACATCTGTGAAGTGTCTAGCATGTAGAGTATATAAAGAGTTCTCAAAAATCAACAGTAAGGAAGCCCACAATCCAGCTAGAAAATGAACCCCGTCGCAATCAGACATTTCACCCAGAAGGAAATGCCCATGGCCACTTAGACATGATGAGGTCCCATACCTGAGTCACTCGAGAGTCGGCTTCAGACCACCCTGAGCTCACGCAACCCCTCATCAGAATGGCTCAAATAGACAGTCCAAGCCCCAAGTTCCCCAAGTTTCTGTGCAAATCTCACAGAACCTGAATCACAAGAGCATGCTGGTGGGGATGAGTGACCGCAGAGTGGCTCTGGAAACAGTGTGGCCATCTCCAATAAAACTAAATGGACAATCACTGCATGACCCAGCAACTGTGGCATTTACCGAGGAAAATAAAAGGTGGCGCCCACAGAGACCTCTGCAGGGTCACTCACAGCAGCTTCACTTGCTCCGCCATCAGCGTCTGTAGATGGCACGCCCCTGCCTGAGTCCATACCACCTTCTCTCTCACAGATTTCTGAAAAGGGTTCACAGCCAGCCCACTCCAACCCGCTACCTGTGGGCACTACAGAGGTCTTTCCAAAGTGTGGCTTGGATTCTGTTGCCCTCTTTGGCTTAGGAAAAAATGTAGAAGTCCTTGGGTGAGCCTACAAGAAAAGCACTTGTTGTAGCCATTTTTTGTGTTGGAGCCCAAATCCATTTCCCTTCTCGAGGCCTGCTAAGGTCCTCTGGGGATTCCTCTCTGCAGTGAGGGCAGCTGGGGTGTGACATTAATCCAGGCACTGCTCCTCTGCTGTGCAACCTGGAGAGTCCCCTCAAGGCCAGATCCCCCACCTCTGGAGATCAAAGGGCAGCACTTGGTGGGACGAACCTTGCCAACTGGGCTCTGTGTCCTAAAAGGTCGGCTCCATGGAGCCAGAGTGGAAATGCTGGTGGACATAGTACCTCCACTGCACCCAGCAGCCACCTGGAGCCAGTAGCCAGCTGTAAGGAAAGAAGAGAAGTGGGGCCAAGGACCTAAGTCAGGAAGGGCTAAGCAGGGTGAGCGGAACCGAGGAAATGCCAGTGATGGATGAGGGCAGGAGGGAGCCGCGGAGGCAGGAAATTAAAGACAAAGGAGACTAAACCGGAGAGTATCACCATTGGAAAACCCCAAAGACCTGGGGAGCAAACCATGGTGAGCACAAATTAGGGGGAGGGAGTCCCGTACAGAGGAGTGAGAGGCAGGGCTGGACCAGCACTGGAGCAGCAGAGGTGTGCCCCAGGCGGCTGGGCAGCACCACCCGCCAGGTGTCAAGGCCTCCTTGTGTAGTCAGCAGGTCTAGAGAGGGCAGCTGTGTGGCCAGCTCTTCATCACTGTGATGAAATACCTGTCAAGAACAACTCAGAGCAGGAAAAGTTGATTTTGGCTCATGGTTTCAGAGGTCAGTCATGGCCAGCAGAGTTAAGGCAGAGCATCATGGCCAAAGGGCAAGGCAGGGGGAGCTACTCAGCTCAGGTCAGTCAGAGAGCGGTGAGGGAGGAGCCAGGACAAGGTACAGTCCCCAAGGACACGCCCCCAGTGACTCACCTTCTCCAGCCTCAGCCCACCTACTTACAGTTACCACCCAGTAGGCCCTTCCAATTTATTGAGCCATCAAATGGATTAATCCACTGACTAGGCTACAGCTCTCATGGTCAAACCATTTTACCTCTTACATTAACATGGGGACTTTTGAGAGATACCCCATGTCCAAGTCCTAACAGTGGCAACCTTCAATAGGTTGGCAAAAAGTTCAAGTTGCAAGGGGAGTAGTGAATGGATGGTTATGGTGGGCAGGGGAGGGGAGAGTTGCCATGTGTCTCTTGGTTGAAAGGAGAAGCAGTGCCACTCGGCAGTCCCACGCCCAGGCAGCAGAGGTGCAGTGTGCAGGAGGGGACGGCACAGGGCCTCACAGGTCCCCTCCTGTTTGTAAGCCTTTCTGGGGCACCAGGTGTTGGCCAAACCCAGCTGGCCCCGTTGGCTACTTGTCTGATTCCACAAGATCGCCGTTTCCTACAAGGTTTCCAGTCTCTAACAAAGCTCATCGCACCCGCCCAGAAAAGATTCCAAAATTCCTGTTCTCACAATCCAGACCAAAGCGAGCACCGTGGCAGGCGTGGGCGGTTGGCCACCTCGCCGGCCAGGCCGCCTCTCGTGGTAATCCATCATCATTATGAGCTGCATTCACAGCAGCTCTTTCTTTGGCATAAAGTCTGAAATGCAAAAGGATTGTTAGGACAGAGAGAGATGAACCAATGAGATAGCGGGACCCAAATGTGTGCTTTGTTAGGAATGAAAATGGAAATACGAGTCCAGGGGAAAGGGACTCTGTCGCAACATGGTCCCACGCTCCTTTCAAAACGTGAAAAATAAATTCACCCTCAAGAAAAAGAAGAAAAATGGATCTGACAGACTCATTCTCTCGTATCTCGAGGCTCCTCTGAGCCTGTGCTTCAAGGATCGGGCTGAACAAGCAGGGCCGCACCTTCAGGAAGGACGCGGCGCTCCCATTGTTCCTGAACACGGGCGCTCCTTGCCAGCCGGAGCTTTGAACTCAAATGTGATTAAGTGGCTTGTCCCAGAAATGAAAAAAGTCAGTTTCCAGCCCAAATGCAAATGGATGACATACTCGGTGAGGATCCCTACCGTTCCCAGCATGCACTGCGAGCGTGAGGTTTCCTACCTTTGATCGTATTTCTAATGCAGAAGGGAAAATGCCCACCACGGCTGGCCAGCTACAAGTCCTTTCTTGCAGTTGTTTTGACAGAATGACATGCACTGCACAGCCACAGAACGTGGATGTGGCAAAGGAGCTACAGAGTGTCGGGCCAGCTCCATTGGTCCTGGATGGGCCGCCCGCAGATCAGGAAAGTCTGTCCCTGAGGCCCCCAGCCAGGTTTTCCCCAGCTGTGCAGCTGTGGCCACATGGCCCTGCCCTCCAGCTGTGACACGCAGGTTCCAGCCTCTCTCTAGCCAGCTCCTACCTGACTTTGATTGCTTTCATCAGAGACTTTGCAAGTACCTAAACTCAGACATGAGCAGGCTGGGCCTAGGATGCTGTCTGTAGTGCTCAATAAACACTTGCTAAACGCCTCCTGGATTTCAGGCAAATGAGGACTCCCTCTGATGACCTCACTGGGAGTCCCATCAAGACTAATTCCCAGATGGAAATGGAACCTTGACAATTTTGCTAAAGATGACGATACAGTTTGTCAATTTGTTACAGAATTATCACTATTTTTGCACCAAATTTTGGAATATCAAGTCTAACAGGGGACTTTTACTGATTTATGAACTAATTTATATAAATATTCATCATTTCATTATACTGTTAGTGAATTGCTTTACTGGAAAATTTCTAAATTACTTGAAGTCAGAACTGTCTTAGCAAGATCTAAGCAAGATCTAAGAGCCAATCACAAATCAGAGTTACACAACTTGAACTTTATGGTGCTCATCTTGAGTGATATCCATCTCCAAAGGGAGTTGACTTGGACAATTGCACAGCCTCCAATTATACCTCTCTGTGCAGAGGCCAGTTTAAAGAGAGAAATCCATGAAATAATGTCATTATGGAAGCTGCCGCCATTGCTGTTCACATCGTGTCTCTCTTGCATGGAAGGAAGTAAGGTCCACTTATAATACAGAAGTACAGCTCTGTCTCTCCTTGTTAAATGCTTCTTGGTCTTTGGACCCATTTTTAGGATTTATCTTGTCTGACTACGTGAGGACCGTGAGGAGCGTCTGATGAACGTCTATCTCTGCCTCCTCCTTCCTACGACACCAAGGGTCATCTTCACTGCACAGTGGCCACACCTCGCTGGACCTGCAGCAAGACTACTCAGAGATGATGTAAAAGTTCCAAGATATCTGAAGAGAATGCACTGAGAACACCCTTCTTTCCCCACGTAGGCAGATGAGCTAGTTGATGCTCCAGGAAGCGCACACCCAGGAGGAGCATTGCGTGAAGTCGGAGCCATTGCTGTTGTTAGGGGAGGGCTCGCCTGACAGGGCGGAGGGGACAAGCACTTCAACAAGAAAATGGAAAGAAGAAGGAGGAAAGCTCGAGAAGCACTTGGTTCCACCAATTGTCATTCACTACCTGCATGAGATGATCCCCTGGGGCCCAGAGTGTCCCCTGGTGGAGGACAGCAACCCAGAAGCAAAACGGGACTATCCGGAGCTTCTAGCTCCAGTGTCCCGTGAGTCCTGCATTTGGCATTTAATGCTCAACTTAAAAACATTTGTAAAAAATATTTTGGTGAAGGCAGACTGGCAGAAGATGTTCTGTCTCCACGAATCTGCTGAGTGG
This sequence comes from Callospermophilus lateralis, assembly GCF_048772815.1. Classification (NCBI taxonomy): domain Eukaryota; kingdom Metazoa; phylum Chordata; class Mammalia; order Rodentia; family Sciuridae; genus Callospermophilus; species Callospermophilus lateralis. The sequence goes on along the minus strand of NC_135321.1, from coordinate 2,477,093 downwards.
ACAGCTAGTGCCCACCAGATGGGCCAGCTGACCAGCAACGCACCTCTGTCTAGGAGCTGCCATACTGGCCTCCTTTGGAAAGATCCTGGGTGTTTTAGAGATGGGCTAAGCCGACATGACATAAGTGAGCATTAACATGTGTTTTCAATCTTTATTAGAAATGTATTAGCCCGAGACACCGTGGGGACTTCCTGCAGGATTCCTATCTCCACTGCTGCACTGTGTACATTCTGTCTCGAATTTTCCTTCCTTCTCTCTGCCAACGCCCCCCCACCCTTTTAATTTAACTAGAGAAAATGACATGTTAATTTCAGCTCCACCTTTGCTGGGTCATCCTCAGGTCAGCAGATTAGAGACATCAGCAGAAGAGAGAAGACAGTGCGCTCCGACTGCGGGGCAGGATGACCCAGCCATCAATCACGCTGACGGCAGCGTTTGAACAATGACAGTCATCTGTCAGGAAGCAGAGGTGGCGTCTCATTAGCACACCACTCACCTGCCCTGAGCTACACCTCGCTTATAATAATATCGATCATTCACCTCCAGGGTGGAGCTCTTTTCTGCTCCGTGAAATAACAGGCACTCTGTTTCCTCTTCCCCGGCGGCGCTCACATGGCTGCGTCGCCTGCAGAGGGATGGAAGGGCAGGTGGGTTGGGGTTGGGGCGGGAGGAAGGTGGCGTGAAGCGTAAGGAAGACACCGCCTCCCTGTCCAGTCCCACCAGGCTGGGCCGAGGGTCCTGAGTGCGGAGCTCCCCTCACACGGCCAGGAGGGGTGCGGGCAGTGGGCTGGGGTCCCGCTGGGACCCGAGGCCCTGCCCAGGAGCCCACGGAGGTTTCACCTGGAGAGAGGCTTCTAAGATCAACAGATCATGAAAAGAAAGTAACCCAAAAAATGTGGTTTTGTGAGCCTTGGAAATGACCGCTGCTCCCCTCGGCACACCCAGAGCACTTCTTTTTCACAACCACTGCCTTGAGCTGCCACGTTCGTGCATCCGGCCCGGGGCCCCTGCCCACAGGGGAGCTCCTCTGGAGAAGGCTGTGCTGTTAGCAGGAAGCCACAGTTGGTCCTGTTCCCTGGAGGGGCACTGGCAGGCGGTGTTGGTGACGCGACCTTCACAGCCTGGGCAAGCCCAGCAGCTGGGACACGCTCATCTCCTGATGGGCTTCAACGGGTCCCTTCACAGAGTTTCAGTGGTAGGTTCTGAGCTTAACGCTGGGCTACCATCCAGGAGGGATCATGAATCACAAAGCGTTGCTACTCCCAAGTGTAGGGGAACTAAACACACACACACACACACACACACAGCCCTTCCCAACTCTTGAAAAGGAAAAATAACAACAGACGTTTTCCAGGTTGGACATGTAACCAAAGTCCACAGAAGCTCAAGGGGACCTTGCTGAGTACAAAACAGCCGGGAGCCGCGAAGTGACGGGTCTGAGGGTGCAGACCAGGGAACTGCGAGCAGAGGTTCCAGCAGACGCACAGCTCCCAAGAGGCCCGCCCTAAAGGAACTGCAGCCCCATGTGGGGTAGGTCTTGGACTGCAGAGGTCCCCAGAAGTCCGTGGCAAGCGTGCATGGGAAGACAAGCACAGAACAGATCACAGCAGCACAGAGACGCGTTCTCCACACTCAGAAACCACAGCACAAATCCCACCAGGGTCCCTCCTGCAAGCCACGGAGCAGACCCCGCTCACAGCTCATCCTCCCCTGGGGCCACCGGGGCTGCCTATGCGCCTGCGCAACGGGGTCACCAAGGATGGTGTTGCCGAGAGTGGAGGGGCCTGGCGGCATCTTCTCCCGCACGGAGGGCAGTGTTCTGTGAGAACACGGCCCACACAACAGCACAGCGCTTTCTTCTATCAAGAAGTCGTCCCTCACAGATAGTTACAAAACCCCCAAAGATCGGAACCTGAAAGGATATCTGCAGCTCATTTTGTGATAAAATCTACCCTCAGCCTAGCCAACGGGAGACTTCCTGCGTAGGACTTCTCACGTCAGCGGCACTCACCTCTGACTCTGGAGGGCAGCCCAGACTCCACTGCAAGCCCTGCTGAAGCTGTGACCCTATCACTGCTCTACACCCCAAGTGTCTGATGCCAACACCCCGCTGGCCTCCCTGGTCTCGGGTCAGGCATCCTGGTTCCAGCTGTCCTCTCCATCTCGGATCCCAGGGCTCCTACCTGCCGTCAGGAGGTCACCTGTCATTCCCGCGGAAGCCGGCACAAAAGGCCTGCTGGCAGGATCGCGGCCATGCGTTGTGCCTGCTTACCCCACGGTGGACGGTCCATCCACCACTGTTGTCCCTTTGCCACATGGCACAGGAAGGTCTTGGTTAGCCCCGTTCTGCCAGGAGCAATGTGGCCACACAGACTCGGGGCGGGGGGCTCCCTCTGCCACCCGGTTGCCTGCTGGGCTGCCACCACAGTCACTGGGAGACCCGGGAGGAGGTATGTCCAGAGAAAGGGCAAGAATTGAACAGGTATTGGCCCCACCAGCTCTTCAGCCTCCTCCTCCGGTCTACAAAAGTCATTATCACAGTTGCCCTAAGCAAAAATCATATATGTGTGTGTGTGTGTGTGTATGTGTGTGTGTATGTGTGTGTGTGTGCACCTTACCCAAATCTAATTCCCAAGAACTGGATCTGCATTGTCAGTAGTGAAACATGGATTTTGCGGTGGGCTACTGGAAGGTGAGAGGTGAATTTGACGGGTTAGTGTTAGTTGTCTGTGTGAAAGGAACCTGTGTCACTCTGGAGCTGCTGTCCCATGCACAAGTACAGCACTTTCCTGCCCCTGGCTGACGCCCCTTCCACATCACAGAAGCCACTGTAAAGCTTACTATTTTAAATCAACCCCCAGATGTCTGGCAAGACTTCCCAATCAAAGGGGCGACGGTGTTTTGTACGACCCAATCCAGATTCATTATGCGGCCCTTTATGTTTCCTTTATTTATTGAAGGCATTGGAAATGCGCACACAACACATTTCATTTTTGAGTAAGTTGCTCTCCCTCCCCTCCCCTTCCTGCTTCCTCTCACTCTCTTTCCTTCCTCCCTCCCTCTCTCACTCCTGCGTTCTCTCTCTCCTTAATTGCGCAGCCTTTACAAACCCATGCCTGCAAAAGAAACACCCGTCTATTGCCCTGTCAAACAATGCCGGGCTGGAAAGCTATGGGGTTTGTAGAGGAGACAAACATTTCAGGCATGCCATTCTGGGGTAATGAAGCATGGCAACAGAATATACCTGTGCAACATTTGATAAAGATGAGCTGACACGCCAGTCCAAATAGGTTCTTTTGTGTGTCTGCACGTGTCGACCATCATTGCTTTCATCTGGAAACAGGAAGGGAGCAGTAGCAGGAGCAGCTGGCAGGACCGCAAGGGGAAGAGCCGCTCGCACAATTAAACGCCGTTTACCTCTGGCCTTTATTTCACTCCCACTACCCTTAATTTATTATACGCTTTCTCCCTTTCTATGCAAAAAAAGGTGGCTCGATTTTTCTCTCTTTCTCTCGCTATCTAATTCCTTTTACAGGGCACTGGAGGAGACAATAGGCAGAATCCCTGGGTGTTTAGCACTGGGTCTTAAGTTAAAACGCCTCTTAGTGGGTTTTTATGGCTTTTATTGTTGTTTGATTAATGTAAAGCAAAATCAAACCCTACAGTTACACATGATACGTCTGCAGGGGAAGGCCGACGGAACTTCATGCTTCGGTATACAGAAAACATCTCCAGTTGCTCAATCTTCAGAAAAGAACAGAACAGAGACAGAGAAGAGAGACAGACAGACAGACAAGAGAAAGTCACAGAGACGGGAGGTGGGGTGTGCAGCCCGGCCAGAAAGCAAGACTGGACGCTGTTCAGGATCCAGGGGCCCAGACTGAGCTGGGGAATCATCCCTTCTGATCACCCATCATGTCAGAAGCCCAGCGCTTTCTTTTCTGGGCTGGATCCTTTGTGCTCTGGAGGCAGTCACAGGGCCCTCGGGACATGGCCCACAGGTGTCACGTGTCAGGATAAGCCTGCGCTGGCAGCACCCAGGCAGAAGGGCTCTGGCCCGCGAGGCTCCGCAGCACCCTGTGCACGCGCTGCCGGGGAGTAATTTGTGTGCACAGAAGCCAAGCTGGAGGCCGCTCCAGTCGTCAAGAGCCTGGAAGCGCCCTGCCCCTTCCCCTGGCGGTATGTCTGGAGGACACCCATGTTGGCAGTGATGCCCACTGCCAGGCTCTCTGACCCCAACGGCCAGAGATACACAGCCCTGGTTGGCTTTTCTCCCGCAGCACCAGCCCCTCCGTCTACCTCCACTTACCCCTCAGTTAACCTCCCAATTCAAGTAGAACAGATTTTCTGTTCCTGCAGAAAAGACGACTCCGAGTCGCAAGTACCACGCAAAGCACGTGGGGAGGGCGGCCCCCCTCGGGCTGCGGGCGGAGGTCGGTGCTCAATGGAGACCTGGACGCAGGGAGCAGAGGACAAGCTCCGGGGTTCACCATTAAAGGACTGGGAAAGGTCTTGTGTGTGATTCTGCTTCCTGTGCATAAAATCAGAAGGTGCTAGGGCTGTCCCGGGGGAGTTGGAGGAAATCAAATGACAATGAACATAGAACACTCCGCAAACTGCAAATGGTGCACACTGGCTTATTTCTCCTCTTACAGTTTCAGAAGTAGTTCATGTAGATTAAAAGGACATTCCAGAACTCATAACAGAATAAAGGTGTGTTGAAGCTCAAAAACTTGGTGATGAGAAGGAAAAGGGCAATAAACTTACAAACCATCATGCTTCTGGCTACCCAGGCTTGAGGTCTGTGAAAGTCCCTGTTACTTAGGACTCCTGTCAAGCCATAGCCGTTGCATCTACTTCACCCTTTTAACTCGCAAAGAGATGATGGGAAGGTCCCTGGAGGTTTGCAGGAGGGAGAGCCATCTAATGGGAGTCACTCAGCCTGGTGACTTGTTCATGGAGACAGGAAGCCCTACCCACGCGAGAGACGCGTGGGGGCCAAACTGGGAAATCGCACACGATCCTCCTGCTTCTTGCCCACATGGAAACAGTGCACCTAACAGAGTTCAGGAGAAGCACATTACGAGGTCTGCTGTTCCCCTGAGCTCCGGGTTTGAAGCCAGATGAGTGACGGTCTTATTCACAACTGTCTGCTTGACAAGTGCTCACCCATGGAACCGCAGCCGGAACCCATACCTCTCTGTGCCCACTGATCAGCTCTAGGCCCACAGCTTCACATCAGTAGGGTCACACGGCAGCTCTGGAGTCTGTCTTTGTCACTTAGAGTGACCCAGCTGAGCGTCAGCGCCTGTTCTTGTGCAGCATGGATCATTCTGGCTGCTCCGAGCAGTGGTCCACGGGGAGGGCAGGCCACGGTTAGCTCAGGAGGTGACAGGTGAGTGGGTTGTTCTGGGTTTCAGCAATTCTGAGTAAAGCGACCTGTGTGTTCACGTACGCCCTGCTTCATGCTTGTTGCTCACAGGGCAGCTCCTGGGGAGCCTTCGTCCCCTCAAACTCAGCCTGTGCGTGTTTGTGTGTGGACACATCTGTTCATTTCCCTTAGATGTTGGCCTGGGGGCTAGTCGGTAAGAGTGAGTTTCATGTTGGAGGGACTGTTCCGATGTTCCGTATGGGGCAGCGCCTTTGCAATCCCAGCCACAGAGGAGAGTGGCCTCTCTGCACACCCTCACCAACACTGGGTAGTGTTCTTTCCTTGGCCATTTTTATAGGGTTCTGCTAGTGTCTCCTTGTGATTTTGATTTGCCCTACTGGCTGGCGATGCCGACAGTCTTTCACGTGTGAATTCGCCATCTCCACACCTTGTTTGGCCAAGGAGCTTAACGGACCTTTTGCCTGTGTGTTTTATTACAATGGGCCTCTCGTTATCGAGCTGTGAGATTCTCTCTCAGGTCTAAGTACCAGGCTTTCATCAGATAAGTGTTTCGAAGGCGTTTCTTTCCAGAGTGTGATTGTCTTTTCATTTTCCTAAGGGAAGAAGTGTTTAATTTTTATGGAGTCTACTTTATCCATTTTCATGTTAACTTATGGACAGTTTTTAGTGCTAATTGGTAATTAGACTCATTTACCAATTACAACACCCTCCTTAAACCAAAAAAAAAAAAAAAATAGGACGTCCTAACACAACCTCCCTTTCTTCTAATGGGCATGTGAAACCTAGGCACTGGCCACACTGGGAGGTGACCCTACTGGGACTCCAGTTGGACAGCCAGTGGCTTAGGACCCAAGACGATCAGATGACGTGGCTAATCCTCATCATATATTATGTCCAGTGCTTGAGATTTTGCCAAATATAAGTAAAAGGACTAAATACCATCTAGATTTTCTGCTTTCTCAGTTCCTGAGATCCTTCAATATTTTTTAAAAAATGAATTGATTTTAAAGAATCTTTAAAAACCCTATGAATGACTGTTAGTCAACTCTCCATTGCTATAACAAAATGCCTGATGACCAGCACACTAGGGGGAAAGGTTTGGCTCACAGTTTCAGAGGTTCAAGGTCCAAGGTCCTTGACTGTTTCCTGGACTTATGGCAGTGCAGTACAGCATGGTGGGAGCTCACAGCAGAGGGGGCTGCTCACCTCGCTGCAGCCAGGAAGCCAAAAAGCAGGAAGGGGCCAGGCTCCACACCCCACCAAGGGCACACCCGTGACACGACTTCCTCCCCCTGCACCCCCAGGGCTCCACCACCTCCTAGTCCCAACCCAGGCTGGGGACCAAGACTTCACCCCTGGCCCTGGGGGACAACCCAGACCCAAACAGCACAGAGGGCCACAGAAGTCAGCCTGTGTGCTTTATGCGGCTCTTGACCTACAACCTAAGGCTCCTTTTCCTTCTCTTTTTAATCTTACTTTTTTGAACAGGACCCTCCTTGCAGCCTGCAGTGCTGCTTGAACCTGGAAGGGAAGACCCTCTCTGGGCCCCTGGTCCACCCGTGGCTCACAGCCTGCTCTTCGCGCTCGTCCCTGGGCCGCCCTCGGGCAGGCAGGGCTTCTCTCTGCTCTGCTGCATTCCGACCTGGCGGTGCCGTGGCCCTTCCTTCCAGCTCCCGAGTCTTCAGGACACCCAGGGGAGACGCTGTCCCCTGACCACAGGGAAAGGAGGAGCTCTGCCTTCTCCCGGGGCAGACCATCAGCTACTCCACACTTCAGCCTGAGTACGCGCCCTGCTCCTGCAGGGTGCCCCGTGTGCCGGCCCTCTGCCCGCCCTGGAACACTGTCCTCACACCTCACAGCAGGGCTTCTCCCCCTCCCAGCCCCGTGTGGGCGTTTGTGCCACCCGCGGCCTGCAGGCCAGCATGGCCCCACGTCGGCTGCCGGGGCTGACACCCTCTCTGTTCCTCCCTCCGTCTGCCCAGACACAGTGCTCTACAAAGTCCGAACCCAGCTCACGCTCAGCAGAGGACACAAGTGATGCCCGCGGCCCCACTCAGAAAGCCCACCCCCGTCCTGTTCCACGGAGAGGCTGAAGCCAGGGGCCGGGGACCAGGGCTCCTTGTTAAGGATGGGGCCACAGCCCGCACTGCTTCTGGGTAGAGGAGTCCAGGACTCAGGAAGAGCCCTGGATTCGCCATCCGATGGCTGCCAGGATGCAGCCCTGCTGTCCAGTGAGTGCCGATGAGGACGCTGCAGATGTCCAGAATGATTGACCAAAACGGTTTCGAAATCTCCAGACCAAGGACCATTAATCTGAAAATGTCTCCGAGTCTATTTGATTTCAGTAGAAAGAAAAGACTCCCTTGGAAATGGATAGTGACGGCCGAGTTCAGAGATAAGAGACTGGCTCTGACAGGACGAGTCCTCAGCGCAGCCAGGGAAGGCCCCTCTGGTGCGCCCATCCCCTCCTGCTCCCCCTCACCCTCCTTGGGAGCAGCCGACATGCTGCAGAGCTGCTGTGGGAGGCAGGACCCGGGACGAGGATGAGCTGGCGGAGGCCGCGGGTGAGCGGCAGGGAGAGAAGCATCGGGGCAGACCAACCAGGAGGACCCTGGACACGAGATCAGCGGCCTTCCCGCCACTCTCGTCGCCGCCTTACATGCAAGGGGGCAATGTGACAAGGACAAAAGCACTGAGGTAACACCAAGGAGCCCAGTGTGCAGAGTGGTGCACGACCCTGGGGAGGAAAGCCCTGGCGTTGGTGTGTGTCCACCACCAGACGCAGGGACGCTCGCTCAAAGGACAAGCAGACAAGGTCAGGGGAAATGCTGCTTCGACTCCCCCGTGAGTGGGCAGAGGAATTAGGACTGATTTATGAATGTATTTCCACCGTTATACTTGAAAATCCGTAATGTCTGTGCAGCCTGGCAGGAAAAAAAGGAAAGGCCCGTGAAGGAGTTCTTCTGCTCCACTTCATTGTAAAGTTACCCCATGCTACCTGCTCTAATCCCCGGAAAACAAATTAAATCCTCACTAAGCTGACTTTAAATCAATAGTTTCATTTAAGAATAGTGTGACTTAATAAAAATAAAAAACTAACTGGTCCAGCCAATTTAAGAGGGAAATAAATCATTGCCCAAAGAAAAATAGCAGATTTGACTTGTATATGGGCCCCAGCTCCGCTTCGGGGGGAGACTTCGTCTAAATTAACTTTGGCTGCGAGTGACACTTGTCCACCCTGCTCAGCCTGCTTCCCTCCGCGCCCTGCGAGCAAGGACGCCAGCGCCCTGCAACAGGACGCAGCGCTCAGCCTGGACTGTGGGAGAATCACCCCCAGCAGACGACGCCGTGCTGTGGAAGCCCCTCGCAGCCCACTGTCCAGGGCCACATGAAGGACCAAGAAACACTCAGCCACAGCAGACCAGAGCCTCGTGGCGACTCGTGGCAAGCATAGTCGGCACCTCGCTTGGCAAATATCCTGTAAAACATGTCAGGCTTTGGGCAGCTTTTGTCTTTGCAATATATAAGAGGCAGAGCTGCCCTCTTATGAAAAGCAGAGGTGTCTAGGAAAAAAGATGAAGAATTGATTCACTCTGGAGGCCCAGCAGCTCTGCAGGTGAGGACCGACGTGGTGGCTACGCCAGGATGCTAGGCCGGAATTTCATCCCGTCTAGCCGAGCACCTCCTGATCAGTCATGTGAATCAGATGTCACAATACCTACATCTGGAGCCACCTGCTCAACACATTGCTGCATGCACTGCGGATGCATGGCTTTGACCAGGACACATCGACATCAGTGTGACCGTCACCACTAGGGTGTTCAAAAGAAATTGTTTTAAGTATTTATTTTTTAGTTGTAGTTTTTATTTGTTTTTATGTGGTGCCAGGATGGAACCCAGGGCCTCACACATGCTAGGTGAGCGCTCTACTGCTGAGCCACAACCCCAGCCCCTAGGGGTTCAAAATTTTAAAGATTATAAGATGTAAACGCTAGTCACTCACTGATGTTCATCACCAAAAGGTCTTCACATATCCCTATGACACCAACACAGAAGAAGCATATCCTTTCCAATGTGAGACTTAAAACAACGGAGCAGGGCTGGGCCACCATTCACTGTTCCTCACACAGTCCCTCTTGGGGACAAAGTTAAATTTAATTTGTTGGCCAGAAAAGTGTCTGACCAGATAGCTAGAAGAACTGGCCTAAAGGCAGCGTGTCGGGTGGGAGCTCTGGCTCAACGTGGCGCCTGTGTTGACGGTCCTGTGTGGTCCGTCTAGTATGTGAGGGTCCGGCCTCTGTTTATCACCTGTAGAGTAGGTGATGATACCTGCCCAGTTTACACAGTTCCTCGGCAGCCCCACCTGGGCAGTGGATGGAGCCTTGCCAGGCCACACACACAGGCCAAGGAAGCCTGGCCTCCCTTCTGTCCAAAGCCCCACGAGCAAACTACTTCCAACATAGGACATGCTGGCTTTCTGCGGCATTGAAGTCCACCTTTCCAGCGAGGTGGGATGACCACTCACCCACCACACAGACCAAAGCACTTCCTGTCACGGAACAGACGCAGGATGCTCCCAGCTGCACCCACTCCAGATTATGCCTCTGGTCAGGACGTGGGTGAGGGTCTCAAGGCATCTGGAGGGAATGTTCTCAACTTGTCCAATTTGAGCGGTCAGCATGGCCGTGGCTATTTAATGATGTCAATCTTGGCTCAGCCGCAGGCAAGTGACCATGCAAGTGACCACTACAAACTGACCGTGTGTGCTTCGTAGTGAATCAGAGTGCTTTGCTCTTCTGGAAAGTCGTCTGTGCTTTCAATGCCACTCACGTGAAGACCTGCATGGCGGGCAGGCGGCTCCAGCAGCTCTGCCTTGGAAAGTGCTTTGAGTTCACTTCTGAATGATTCTCACTTTCCTGGGAGGGAGGTGGACCTCTAACAAATAGAGTAGCCAAGCTGGAGCAAGGCGCTGGCCAGATCGCAGGTGGACGTGGTCACTTCACCAGTGGGCAGGTTCCTCACCTCTTCTTGCAGTTCCCAGAAAGTCTTCCATGTGTACAGAGCCCTGACAGCCCCACGCAGGCCAGAAACTTCAGTACAAGACCAGCTACAGAGGAACTCTGATTCCACTATGCTGACCCACTGCAAGAGGACACTCCAACCTCAGTGCCCCACTCCTCCTTCCAGAAGCCTTGCCTTGCTCTGAGCCTATCGGCCCAGAGTCTCAGAACATGCCCAAAAGGACAGATGGTCTTCCTGCTGCCCGACTCCTCTTAGCCAGCAAGCCAAGCACGTCTGTGCCTGCCCAAGTCAGCAGATCTTTGGTGCCCCTCGCCCGCTGTGCTCTGCCCACAGATGGAGGAAGCAGGTCTGTGGAGCTTGTCCCAGGTTCCTGACGATGAGGATTCTGGGGTATTTGTGAAACACACAGACCTGGAGGTACCTGCCCTGGAGATTCAGCGAGTGGGGCACAGGACTCTGTACGGTCAGTGAGGGTTCAAGAGACAACCAGCAAAACTGACTGCAGGCCACTGTGGTGACCTGGTCTCCACCGGGCCTTGTGAGTGATTCGGCATGATCTCTGTCACATTCAGGCCACCACAGAGAGCTGGCACACCTGGGTTCAGCACGCAGAACCCCAGTCCTCAAACACCGCAGAGCATCCATCGGGCAGGACCGCCGGCCTTCAGCACATGGCTAACACGTGCCCATGAGCACTGGCCAGCAGGAGCCTCCTGGTCCCTTCCCAGCAGCCTCTTAGGAGACCACCGATAAGGAATGTCAGGAGCGAGAGGCCCATAGAGTCCCTTGCACACCAGCCACCAGGGCGCTCCACACTGCGACGCTCAAGAACTCCAGCCGCCCAATTTGCCAGAATGCCAGGCCTCCAGGAAGGGAAAGAATCACAAGGAGGAACCAGCCAGTGTAGGAATGGGTCACAGCAAGAGGGTTCCAACCTAGTTGCTTAGCCAGGCCTGGGTGGCCACTGGGGCTACTGGTTCTGACTGTCTGTGCCGGCAATTTCCAGCAGGAAGTGACCAGGTGGGGCAGGAAACACCACAGCTTTTGTTCTGCTCTTCTCCATCTGCAAAGAGGAAGTCTCCCAACCAGCAGAGAGATGCAGAGGCAGCAGCGAGGAGCCTGGGCCTTCCATGGCTTGGGTGCTCCTTCCCCAGCCTGGGAGAGGCCCCGGGGAGAGGCCCCAGGGAGAGGCCCTGGGGAGAGGCCATGGCAGGCCACTCACGGCAGCAGCCTGAAGGGGGCGAGCGGTGGCGCCCATGGCTTCCCACTGGGGCAGACGCACTTCCTACCGTGTCTGCTTCATATTCTGGGCCTCACACATTCTTTGTGAAATGATTTTAAAAGCCTCAGGATACACTGCATAAAAAAATCAAATGATTAAAATATTTATCGAAACACAAACAACAACAGCAGAAACCCATAAAGACAACATCTGGGCTTCCCGTCTCCCTTGGGGCCCTTACAGCGGCTGGGCCTGCCACTCCGGAGCCAGCACCAGGCCGGCCCCTCCCTCCCTCTACCTGCTCCACTCGGAGGCTGGGGCGTGTGGACCTGCCCAGCTCAGGTGCTCTGAACCCTGGGCAGACAGGCACGTCCTGGGCCTCTCACACGGCCTAGGAGCGTCCCTGCCCGCCCAGAGGCCTCACCTCTGTGGACCCTGAGCTCCTGCCCCCTGCAGTCCTGACTCATGAGGCCACCCTCATCTTTATACTAAAATCGAAGCCACAGAGCTCTGGCGACTCTTCCAAGGGCCTCTGGGAACCAGCAGCTGGTAAAGGCCTGAGTCAGCTGTGATGACCTTGGGCAGGTTACAGGTGAAACCACCTGGCCAGGGGACTGCCCAGGGACACATGCATTTCCTCCGTGAGGAAAGTGCTCAGGACAGTTGTAGTGATTGCTATTTCTGTCTTTTAATTCTCGGCATATAATGGACTCCCCAGGAAGTGTTAATTTCTTTGACACTAAAACTGAAGTAGCTCACGCCCCCGCTGCATATGGAACCCTGTGCCGCTGTTGACGCCACACCCTGCTCTGTCTAGTCCAGGCATCAGTCCATCCACCCTCGGGTTATTCATACAACAAGGAGAAAGAGAGAGGTCAAGATAGAGAAACACCAGGAACACATAAGGCAAAGCCCCCCAAGGAGGTGGTGACGAGCTGGACCTCAGACCGGCACACGCCAGCTCAGCCGCAGACTTCAGCAGGGCGGGAAGCGCCTTCGGGAGCCCCAGGCTCCTCCAGCAAGGCAGGCAGAGGGGCCGGAACTGGGCCTGGTCCCGCCTCAGGAGCCCGCAGCTCAGAGCCTGGAACTTGTGAGCTTCCAAGTGATACTCACACCAAACTGGGCCGATTTTGTTCTCTGAGTGACAAAAAGCACAGGAAGAGCGCACACAACAAGATCTCTGAAACATTACTAATGTGTCACCGTCACACATATGTGGCCACTTCCAAGAACATCTCCAGGGACCTTCTGTTGAAAAACATCCAAACTTGTGGAAATCTATGAAAAGAGTGGTTACAAAAGTCGGGGAACCACTGATAATTCTGTGAATGGTCAGGGACGAGATACGATCCACCATCATGTTCCACACTTGGCTCTGAGCTTCCAGCTTCAAGCCGAAGAGAGAAACCTGTTACTTCCCCCAAAAAATACAATTCTCAAGAAAGAAAACCCCTTTTTGTTAATGTGAAGTTCCATGTTTAACTTATCCGGTAGCTACGTAATACAAAAGACATCATTAATAGCACCGAATACCATCATCAATAGCACTAAACAACATTTTCTTAGAATATCAAAAGATGCTGATTATTTGGCCACATCCTTTAAGACAAAGTAAAACCACTTTTATTTGTTTTACAAAGCCCAAAATTGGCATATATTGAAAGATTCTTACACTGCAAAAATGTATACAAAAGTAGTGATTTTCTTTTCTATTACAAATTCTAAGTTTTAGCTTATTGAAGATATTCTTAAGGAGTCTTTGCTCGTCCAGGAGCTCAGAAACTCATCGAGGCCTGACCCCTGCCACAGCCTCCCTCTACAGCAGCGTCCACCCCAGGTTTCCAGCGAAGCCCAGGTGGGAGGCATTTCCAGACAGCCCAGACCTTACTGCCCAGGGAGGTTCCCTGTGTGCACTTCCCACATGGCACCACGGACACACAGCTCTCCAGCATGTGACAGGTGTCCAGGGCCACCAAGGAGCTGCCACTGAGCTGCCCGCTTTAAAGGGGCTAAATGAACATTTCATGTTGCATGTATTCTACCACAAAAAAAAAAAAAGAAACCTGAGTGATACAGCAATTGTAGAAAGTTCACAGAGAATCTGCAAAGGAACGCAAATTTGTATTAAGATGTTGCCAGATCCAGCTCAGTTTTGATTGGTTCATCAATAATACTTCTTCAAAAACAGCTTGAGGGGCCTTTAGAATCACTCAAGTGATGCAAATGTAGGATCTGTTCTCCCTCCTGGGACAAGGACAGCTTCTTAAGAAGAGGTGGTAAAACTGCTCTTGGCCTTTCTCCCCCCAGGGAGGCTTTCCCCATGGCGGTGGCCACGTCCTAGTGCCCAGAGTGACCTCCTGCACCTGGCGTGCAGTGTTGTCACTGCACCTTCCCCTCCTCCAGATCGCAGGCAGACAGCGCGTGGGTGTGATGCCCCATAGCACGTGGACCAGAAGTCTGATGTGGAATCTAAGTAGGAGGCTGACTACGTCCAGACCTAAACCTAGTTCCTGATCCAGACCCAGCTGCAGGAATGCCTCCATGGAATACGGGCCAATGAGGGCAGACCCAGAGTCCGACAGACACACAGCTAGGCCTCAGGACTCCAGAAAGCAAACACTTCAGTGAAAACACAGGTCATGCTGGGGCCGGGCTCAGTGGCAGAGCGCTTGCCTAACATGTGTGAGGCCATGGGTTCAGTCCTTAGCACTGCAGAAGAACAAATAAATAAAATAAATTTAAAAGCACACATAAGGTAACACTCACAGCAAGAGAGTGCACTAGAGAAATCCCATGGCTTCTTAGTCTACCCACAGTGTCTAATAAGCCCAGAGATTTAGCAGAACTTCATGTTTGAGAGTCACCTTTAGATCCTTCATGCTATGAGCAGAGGTTTTCTCCTCTGATCAAGTAGATGCCTATCATTTGAAAATCACAACCCATCTCTACATGGAATGCACCTAAAAAATAAGAGACGGGAGAGGAGGCCAGAGTGTCAGGGAGATGGCAGTTCCTGGGACTTCTCTTGCCCCAAACAATGATGTCATGTCACAACAGGTGGTCAGTCGTGGTGAGAGCGCATTTAACTTGGGAGAGAAAGTCAGCTCTCCTTTTCTCCATGGCAGCAGACGTCCCCCAGCCTGTGGGGGCAAATGTGATCACCCTGAGATGGAGCCTTCTCGGGGAAGAGACTTTGGCTGTGGAGCACAAAGAAGTAAGTCGATGCTAAACAACTCCTGGGAGCCGTCTCCAGCCACCCAGCTAGCCCGGACCTCTCAAAAGGTAGAGCAGAGGTCATCTGGACCACACAGTGTTCTCAGCAGCCTGGAAGAGCAAGTCCCCTCCACAAGACCAAAGATTTGCAAATCAGGGTTCCCGGGCCATAGCCCTGTCCACAAGGAGCTGGCCGCTTCCTGGTTGTCCCTGAGCATGTGGACATTTAGAAGCTACCTATTAGATATAAGTCACTGGCATCCCCTGTCCCCCTCATGATAACCCAAACTGTCTATGGAAATCCCCAAACACGTGCCCTGCTGAGAACCTCTGCCTGCCTCGTAGTTCCAGGAAGCCCTCTTGGCTTTGACCCCAGACTCCAGCCAGTGCCTGCCGCTTTGCTAGATGAGCCAGTGAGGCTGAGCTCCGCCGCCCTTCGGCTTCGGGTAGAGGGGAGGGGAAGACATCCATCCCAAGCCTTCACGGGTTCTGCAGCAGCAGCTCTCGGGAATGGACCTAGGTGTCCTGGTTCCAGGCTCCTCGGGTTTCCTGGGCGGGAAGGCCCACGTGCTCAGACCCTGCTTGGGAGTAACCGTCTCATCCTCCTTGGGGGGCAAAGCCTCCAGCTTTCGGAGGACACCAGACAGGTTGCTTACTGATCCCTGGGACGTTGTGGCACTGATCTTTAACATAAAATACACATAAATCCCCAAGCCTGGGGTTATTTCTCCTGGTCTCAATAGCCTCTCTCCTCTCAAAGTAACTTACAGGAATCCTGC
Source organism: Callospermophilus lateralis (assembly GCF_048772815.1). Taxonomy (NCBI): domain Eukaryota; kingdom Metazoa; phylum Chordata; class Mammalia; order Rodentia; family Sciuridae; genus Callospermophilus; species Callospermophilus lateralis. Next base: position 2,461,465 of record NC_135321.1, on the reverse strand, counting down.
TATCATGGCAGGGCAGGGTGGTTTCCCCTGGCCTCACTTCACGGAGATGCTGACCCAAAGCCCAAACAAGGGCCCATAAATCGCTGGCCTCCTCGCAGGCTCGTGGAGTTCTGGGTCCCCTGTGGTCCATCAAAGGGTCACTTGGTGAGGGCCAAGCTGTCGCTTTTTTAATTTCCTCTCCTCCTTCCTTTATTCTCAGAGATGCTACACCTTTAAATAAAGGCAAAGCACAGCTTTATGGGGAACTTCATTTTAAATAAAATGTTCTTGAGTTTTAACAAGAAAAAAGAGCAGAGAGGGAGAAGAAAAGTTCCCTTTCTCCCGACGACTGGCCTGGACTCCCTGGCTCCCATAACCGGCAGCTTCCCGCGCACTCCGTGCCCTGGGACCACTGGTCACTTTCACACAAGCAGTCCACGTAGCGAAGCCCCGGAGCAGGCACAGGGCTCCTGGACAGCTCTTCCTGTGCCTTGCTGCAGAGAGGCAGCTTTTGGGAGTTGCTCTTTCCCCATTTGCTGACTGGCTCCTTCACTGCTCCATCCTGCTGTGCTGGTCTCTGTGTGAGCAGCCCATTTCTGCAGGTGGTCATTTCCTTCCCATCTTCCCCTCTGTGTCTCCATTCAGCTCCTTCACAGACAGGTGGGCCATGGTGTGGGGACCGTCCCATGCCCTGAAGGCTCACCGGCTTCGCTCCCGAAGCCCAGCCACACGTTCTCCTGACAGACAAGTTCTACCTTCCGTCCCCTCTTCTGTCTATGAAAAGGATGTCCCAGTGGCTTAACCTGAAAGCAACCTGCGAAAGAGGACTCTCCTTCCTTTGAAGGGGAGCTCACTTGGTCCTCTCATTTCTGAGCTCCCCCATGCTTTGGGCTGGATAGAGACAAACCAACGAAGAGCTTGCGATGCCGTTCTGGAAGAGGACACTGATTCCAGAACACAGATTGACAGCTCGCACGTGCCTGCGTCTTGGGTCATTGGAGAAGAACTTCCCTGAGGACCAGGGTTTACGTGAAGTTCTTTCTGCTCTGTCACGGTGCTATGTAGCTCCATCACTGCGTCTGTTTTCTGAGATCGGGATGTGGATGATAACAGCTCTCATTCTGGTCTGCATTAGCCTCATGAAGGACAGTAGCTCCTAGGTGAGTTTGCCCCGGTGTGTGTGGCTTTAACTCTCATTCAGGATGGTGAGGAAGAGACTCTCTGGCCCAACTCACATCTGGCAGGTGTCGGGCACAGGAGGGGGCTTCTGTCTGCAGAGCACACGGGCAGTTCCTCGCCCACTGCTCACACACCTTCACCAGCGCGCACACATTTGGTGGAGAGAATACGCAGACTGAAGCCTGAATTCAAGTGCAAGAGAGCAGTTAGGTGGTCAGGAGGCGTCTGAACGAAGATGTGACACAGAGCTGGGGATGGGGGGCCATGGAAAGCCCATCCGAGATGCCGTCAGTGTAGGGACCCTCTGGTCCACCCGGCTGCTGTTTTCTCAAGGATTCGAGGATCCCAGGTCTGAAAGTGTCTTGCAGCTCCCAGGAGAATCCAGAAACCAGGAGCTTTGCGCCCGGCTGAAGAGCTATGTGGGTGACAACAGTGGACACCAAAGAAGCCTGCCGAAGCCTGCAGACCAACTGCCCGCGGCCAAGGATGAGTCCAGGCCCCACGGAGTGCACGTGGTCCTGAGTGACCCACCATGGACAAGAGACACACTCCCTCCCGTCAGGGCTGGCCCAGTGCAGGCTTCCAGTGTCAAAAGTAGAACAAGGTCTCCGCTGTGATGCCAGAGAGGACCACTGCCAGGCCAGGAGGACTCAGCAGAGGCCAGGGTCCTGCTCCCACTCCCTCAGCAGCACCACAGAGGCCTCCTCCTCCTCTCGGGGTTCAAGTGGGGAACGCAAGCCCCGCCCACCCAGGTGCAGGCACCCCACCTGCCTTCTCCGCCAACGTGGTGACAGAGGGGGCTGCTGACGCAGACGAGGAGTCAGTCCTGAGCCTCCAGCACCGTCCACAAGATGCCCAGGTTTCAGTCAGTAGTCCCTCCTCATAGCAACCCGGAAAACCTCGGTCTCAGTAAGAAAACACGATGGAGAGACACCGCCACGGAGACGATGGGGGCGCCATGAAAATATCAGCAGTTCAAAGAGCGTCTCAGCCAAACAACTGAAGCTGCTAGAACTGAAGAGAGTGACCTGGGCTGCGTTGCAGACGGGGGACGAGAGGGGAATCCGTGCACTACAGGACGAACAAGGAGACTGTCCCCGGGAACGGCAGACGGCCTGCCGGGGACTTCGCACAGCACTGCTGACCCGAGGGCCCGGGAGGGAGCGCTGAGGGCTGAGCACAGGAGTGGTCAAACACAACGGCAGACACCCCGTCCTGGGAGAGGCGCCGACCTCCAGATTCAAGAAGCAGAGAAATGCAGGACGAGCCAGGCCACAGTCAAGCTCCAAAAACTGAAGCGAAAATCATGAAGAAGCGAGAGTGAGAGGCAGCTTACTGAAGAGGAAAGCAACGAGAGCGATGGCAGAATCCAGAAGGAACGGCCACCTGTGTCACGTGCTGGAAGAGCAGAACCTGAGCTGCGGATCCCCTCCCAGCCACACAGGAGAAACCAAAGATCTTCACGTGAGGCAGGGCCAGAAGACCTTGTGGCCAGCAGACCCACCCAAAACACATGGCCAGAGGCAGTGCTCCAAACAGGGACCCTGAATGCATGGTCCCGGAACTCAGGAAGCGAGAAGAGCGCTGGAAGAGCACACCCGGCACAGCAGGACTCACGCCCGCCTCCTGAGGTCCGAATCGCGGTTCACTGTTGAGGTGGCCGCGCTGCCTGGTGTGTCCCCCAGTGCCGAGAGGGCCGCTCGGGTGACTCTGCTATAAACAGGAGAGGACGGAGGGGATGACAGAAGGTACACAGTCTCTGCACTTCACTCAGACCAGTGGGAGGACACCAGTGGGCTCTGAACGGAGTGTCCTGTGATTCCTAGGCTGACCACTAAGAGCTGGACAGAGAGATGGACTCAAAACCGCCACAGACACAGCGAAACTGAGTTCTGAGAAATGCCAGAGTTGCCCGTGGAGAAGGAGGAGAGAGACGACAGAGAAACGAACCTGGAGAAGAGAGACCACACAGAGGTGAAGCACTGACTGCCCGGACGCCAGGACAATCGCATTCCCCAGTCACCACGCAGACTTCCGGCCTCCTGTGACAGCACAGAGCACCTTCCACAGAGTGACAGAAGCCAGACATCTAAAGGCAATCCTGTGACCTCACTGGCCCATGGGCCCTCAGACAGTCTGACTCACAGGGGGAGGGAGTAGGACCCGTTCCCAGAGCTGGGAGGGGACACAGGGTGACGGCCAAAGGCAACGGGTCCACTTAGCAGGAGCAGGGGCTCCACGTGCAGCACAGAGCCTGTGGCCACTGGTGCTGCGTCCTGCATTTGGACTTCACAGACAGCGTCGATCCTAAAGGGACCCTAGCACTGAAAATGGTGCTGCTACAGAGCGGTGCAGGGAGTTCAGGGGGTGGAGGGTGGGCGATGGCCTCGGTGGTGCGGGGAGTTCGGGGGGTAAAGGGTGGGCGATGGCCTCGGTGGTGCAGGGAGTTCAGGGTGGAGGGTGGGCGATGGCCTCGGTGGTGCGGGGAGTTCAGGGTGGAAGGTGGGCGATGGCCTTGGGTGGTGCGGGGAGTTCAGGGTGGAAGGTGGGCGATGGCCTGGGTGGTGCGGGGAGTTCAGGGTGGAGGGTGGGCGATGGCCTCGGTGGTGCGGGGAGTTCAGGGTGGAGGGTGGGCGATGGCCTCGGTGGTGCAGGGAGTTCAGGGTGGAGGGTGGGCGATGGCCTCGGTGGTGCAGGGAGTTCAGGGGGTGGAGGGTGGACGATGGCCTCGGTGGTGCAGGGAGTTCAGGGGGTGGAGGGTGGGCGATGGCCTCGGTGGTGCAGGGAGTTCGGGGGGTAAAGGGTGGGCGATGGCCTCGGTGGTGCGGGGAGTTCAGGGTGGAGGGTGGGCGATGGCCTCGGTGGTGCAGGGAGTTCAGGGTGGAGGGTGGGCGATGGCCTCGGTGGTGCAGGGAGTTCAGGGTGGAGGGTGGGCGATGGCCTCGGTGGTGCAGGGAGTTCAGGGGGTGGAGGGTGGACGATGGCCTCGGTGGTGCAGGGAGTTCAGGGGGTGGAGGGTGGGCGATGGCCTCGGTGGTGCGGGGAGTTCGGGGGGTAAAGGGTGGGCGATGGCCTCGGTGGTGCGGGGAGTTCAGGGTGGAGGGTGGGCGATGGCCTCGGTGGTGCAGGGAGTTCAGGGTGGAGGGTGGGCGATGGCCTCGGTGGTGCAGGGAGTTCAGGGTGGAGGGTGGGCGATGGCCTCGGTGGTGCAGGGAGTTCAGGGTGGAGGGTGGGCGATGGCCTCGGTGGTGCGGGGAGTTCAGGGTGGAGGGTGGGCGATGGCCTCGGTGGTGCAGGGAGTTCAGGGTGGAGGGTGGGCGATGGCCTCGGTGGTGCAGGGAGTTCAGGGGGTGGAGGGTGGGCGATGGCCTCGGTGGTGCAGGGAGTTCAGGGGGTGGAGGGTGGGCGATGGCCTCGGTGGTGCGGGGAGTTCAGGGGGTGGAGGGTGGGCGATGGCCTCGGTGGTGCGGGGAGTTCGGGGGTGGAGGGTGGGCGATGGCCTCGGTGGTGCGGGGAGTTCGGGGTGGAGGGTGGGCGATGGCCTTGGTGGTGCGGGGAGTTCAGGGGGTGGAAGGTGGGCGATGGCCTTGGGTGGTGCTGGTTTCGTAGGCACTTACCTCCAGGTCACGTGTGACATGTGGCTTTTTACATCTCAGCCATCCCCGAACAGTTGTGTAAGACACAGACACACTTCCAGAGTGGACAGACTGTGTGCCCAAGGACACCCTGTCAACAACAAACTCAGACCCCAGGAATCAACGGGGCTGACCGAGGTGGAGGGATGGGAAGACTCGCCTCTCAAACACAGCAAAGGACACAGGCAAGGCTGCCTCAGGGTCACGCAGGGTGGACCTCAGGGTGAGGACGGGGGCAGGGCCAGCAGGTGTGTGTGTATGTGGTGAGGAGCAGACACGCAAGAGAGCGGCACAAGCCCCGAGCTGGGCGCACCAAGCCCGGAGTGCAGGTTCGGAAGCAGGACTGCAGAGCCCAGGCAGAGACAGACAGACCCAAAGCCAGCCGAGACCCCCTCACTCCCTCAGAATGGACCCGGAGAGCGGCAGAAAGTCAGTGCCCACTCAGACGGCCGCAAAGCCGCAGAACACAGGAGCACCCGCCCACCAACCACAGAACAAACGTCCTCTCCAGGGGCACGTGCCAGGGGCGCCACATCCTGCACCACAAAATAAACCCGCCTTTCCCGGAGAATGGAATCCCCCGGGTGTGCTCTGACACACTCACACCACCGGAAGGTAACGTCAAATTGGAAATCAGAAACAAATAAAAAATGATTCTGAATAATCCATGGGTCAAAGAGACCTTTCAGAAGAACTTTAAAAATACACTAAACTAAATGAAAATGAAAATGTAACATATCAAAACAGGTATGTTGCAGCTAAAGCAGTGAGAAGAGAAAAAATGTCTAACACTAGACGCTCATTTAAGAAAAGGGGAATTCTCAAATCCATCTCAGGGCCGTGTCAAGAAGCTACACCCCGACAGCAAGGTAACCGGCATCAAGCAGAGGATAGAAAACAAAGAGGAGCAGAAAGTGATGAGCATTAGCACAGAGAACAATGGAGAGAGTCAACGGAACAATGAGCAGTTCTTTGAAAAGATCAAGGAAAATGACAAACTTCTAGCACAATTGAAATAAAAAAGAGAAATCGTTCATCGTACAGCACTAACGTCAGGTGCACAGCAGAGCAATTATGGCCCCCACCAGATGCCATCTGCTGGCACCTGATCTTGGACTTCCCCGTCAGAACTGTCACAGATTTCTCTGGTTACCCAGTTGGTGCTATTTGTTACAGAAGCATGCAGATGATAACCCACCTATTAGCAGGCTAGTGAGCGAAGATTCTGTGAGCTTACTAATTGATACAGAAAGACGTTTCACAAATTTCAACAAACACACTTGTGATCAAAACTCACAGAAAACTAGAAATGTGGGAAGGGATTTTCTCAACATGAAAAAGAACACTTACAAAACCCACAAGCCATCATACCTCATGTCAGAACCCCGGGTGCTTTAGACTAGGGACAGAGGGGCGAAGCTGGGTCTCACCCCTGCTTCCTTCCACCTGGTGCCCAAAGCTGTAGCCAGCACAGCAAGACAAGAAAACAAAGTGCAGGCAGCTCAGAAAAGGAAAAATACAACCACCGACTTGCAGATTCTCATAGGAATCCGTGATGTCAACAGAAAAGAACTAAAATTGAGGCGCTCAGGAAGGTCCATGGGAGATGAGCAGCGTCCAGGGATGAGCTGCTGTCCTGGGTGGGAGCAAAGAACATGTGGAAACAAGGACACAATGCACCGAGAATGGTTCAGAATGAAGCCCAGGAGTTCATTTCAAAAAGAAATACTTGAGGGTAAACAGAACAAAAGACGAGAACTTGTACACTGAGCGCTAAGAATGCTGGTGGGAATCTGATGGGCTTCTCAGCAAGGGAGAGACACGGTGCTTGTGGAACCAGGACTGGACCCAAGGGGCCAACGCCTCCAGACTGATCCACACAGCTAAGCACCATCAGGATCCCAGCAAAACTCCTGCAAATATACAAAGATCATTCTATCACTTCCATGGAGCGGTGCACACCTGGAAGGTCTGGAAGAGCCGTGAAGATAAGGAGAAGGAATTATTTTAAAAAGTACCTAGACCTAGGCTCTAGCTACACTGATGGACTCTGTGTGGGGCAGGCAGGGTCAGACACAGGAAAACACAGCAAGACCAGCACTGCCCCTCACAAGCCTGGCCAACAGAGAGGAGAAAGAAATTGAA